>NC_088409.1:87399756-87414756 GCF_034236695.1 Oncorhynchus nerka | reverse complement strand
CCAACACAATGCAGGAGTGGCTTCGGGACAAGTCTCTGAATGTCCTTGAGTGGCCCAGACAGAGCCCGGACTTGAACCCGATCTAACATCTCTGGAGAGAACTGAAAATAGTTGTGCATCGACGCTCCCCATCCAACCTGACAGAGCTTGAGAGGATCTGCAGAGAAGAATGGGAGAAACTCCCCAAATACAGATGTGCCAAGCCTGTAGAGTCATACCTAAGAAGAGTCGAGGCTGTAATCGCTGCCAAAGGTGCTTCAACAAAGTACTGAGTAAAGGGTCTGAATACTTATGTAAATGTGATATTTCAGTACTTTATTTATTTTTCAAAAACATCTAAAAACCTATCTTTGCTTTGTTATAATGGGGTATTGTGTATAGATTGATGAGGGGGGGCGACTATTTAATCCATTTCAGAATAAGGCTATAATGTAACAAAATGTCGAAAAGTCAAGGGGTCTGAATACTTTCCGAATGCACTGTATCCAGCTCACCATATAGCTACATACAGTCACGACCAAAATTATTGTCATCCTTCGTAAAGATGAGCACAAAAAACAGCATTAATAAATCATATAAATAATGAGCTGTATTGTATGGTCAAAAGTGCTAAATTATATTGTTTTATATAAACACAATTGCTCTAGAAAAATATTTTGTTAAACAAGGAATATTATTTTTCTCAAAAAGATAGGGGCTCAAATAATTGAAACCCCATTCTTCTGTGAGTAATTGTGCTGTTATAAAATAATAGCATTTCCCCATGTTCAGTATTTGTATAATTTATTTTATACACTCTTTTTTACTCATCTCTATTAAGGGTGCCAATAATTTCGGTCGTGACTGTACATGTGATCCCCAGCACCCTTGTTGTCATGCCGATAGACAGAGACAGAGATTGTGTGAGGTTGGTTATTTTTATTGCTGATTGCCATAAATAGAAAGTCTAGGTTGAAGCATGCTAGAAGCCCCCCCCCCCACACACACACACACACACCATGTTTTGTATTGTCAGTGTTGACTCTGACAGCTGTAACAGAAAAGAGCCTCTACCTATGGAGATGTGAGGAAGATAGACTGCCTGAACGTGACCTTCTCTGTAAACGTAACACAATACAACCCAACACAAAGCTCATGTATTCTCTGTAACACAATACAACCCAACACAAAGCTCATGTATTCTCTGTAACACAATACAACCCAACACAAAGCTCGTGTATTCTCTGTAACACAATACAACCCAACACAAAGCTCATGTATTTCCTGTAACACAATACAACCCAACACAAAGCTCATGTATTCTCTGTAACACAATACAACCCAACACAAAGCTCATATATTCTCTGTAACACAATACAACCCAACACAAAGCTCATGTATTTCCTGTAACACAATACAACCCAACACAAAGCTCATGTATTCTCTGTAACACAATACAACCCAACACAAAGCTTGTGTATTCTCTGTAACACAATACAACCCAACACAAAGCTCATGTATTCTCTGTAACACAATACAACCCAACACAAAGCTCATGTATTCTCTGTAACACAATACAACCCAACACAAAGCTCATGTATTCTCTGGAACACAATACAACCCAACACAAAGCTCATGTATTCTCTGTAACACAATACAACCCAACACAAAGCTCATGTATTCTCTGTAACACAATACAACCCAACACAAAGCTCATGAATTTCCTGTAACACAATACAACCCAACACAAAGCTCATGAATTTCCTGTAACACAATACAACCCAACACAAAGCTCATGTATTTCCTGTAACACAATACAACCCAACACAAAGCTCATGAATTTCCTGTAACACAATACAACCCAACACAAAGCTCATGTATTTCCTGTAACACAATACAACCCAACACAAAGCTCATGTATTCTCTGTAACACAATACAACCCAACACAAAGCTCATGTATTCTCTGTAACACAATACAACCCAACACAAAGCTCATGTATTCTCTGTAACACAATACAACCCAACACAAAGCTCATGTATTCTCTGTAACACAATACAACCCAACACAAAGCTCATGTATTCTCTGTAACACAATACAACCCAACACAAAGCTCATGTATTCTCTGTAACACAATACAACCCAACACAAAGCTCATGTATTCTCTGTAACACAATACAACCCAACACAAAGCTCATGTATTCTCTGTAACACAATACAACCCAACACAAAGCTCATGAATTTCCTGTAACACAATACAACCCAACACAAAGCTCATGAATTTCCTGTAACACAATACAACCCAACACAAAGCTCATGTATTTCCTGTAACACAATACAACCCAACACAAAGCTCATGAATTTCCTGTAACACAATACAACCCAACACAAAGCTCATGTATTTCCTGTAACACAATACAACCCAACACAAAGCTCATGTATTCTCTGTAACACAATACAACCCAACACAAAGCTCATGTATTCTCTGTAACACAATACAACCCAACACAAAGCTCATGTATTCTCTGTAACACAATACAACCCAACACAAAGCTCATGTATTCTCTGTAACACAATACAACCCAACACAAAGCTCATGTATTCTCTGTAACACAATACAACCCAACACAAAGCTTGTGTATTCTCTGTAACACAATACAACCCAACACAAAGCTCATGTATTCTCTGTAACACAATACAACCCAACACAAAGCTCATGTATTCTCTGTAACACAATACAACCCAACACAAAGCTCATGTATTCTCTGTAACACAATACAACCCAACACAAAGCTCATGTATTCTCTGTAGCACAATACAACCCAACACAAAGCTCATGTATTTCCTGTAACACAATACAACCCAACACAAAGCTCATGAATTTCCTGTAACACAATACAACCCAACACAAAGCTCATGTATTTCCTGTAACACAATACAACCCAACACAAAGCTCATGTATTCTCTGTAACACAATACAACCCAACACAAAGCTCATGTATTCTCTGTAACACAATACAACCCAACACAAAGCTCATGTATTCTCTGTAACACAATACAACCCAACACAAAGCTCATGTATTCTCTGTAACACAATACAACCCAACACAAAGCTCATGTATTCTCTGTAGCACAATACAACCCAACACAAAGCTCATATATTCTCTGTAACACTTTACAACCCAACACAAAGCTCATGTATTCTCTGTAACACAATACAACCCAACACAAAGCTCATGTATTCTCTGTAACACATTACAACCCAACACAAAGCTCATGTATTCTCTGTAACACAATACAACCCAACACAAAGCTCATGTATTCTCTGTAACACAATACAACCCAACACAAAGCTCATGTATTCTCTGTAACACAATACAACCCAACACAAAGCTCATGTATTCTCTGTAACACAATACAACCCAACACAAAGCTCATGTATTCTCTGTAACACAATACAACCCAACACAAAGCTCATGTATTCTCTGTAACACAATACAACCCAACACAAAGCTCATGTATTTCCTGTAACACATTAAAACAACAGCGTAACAGAAACAACCGGCATTAATTAGCCAAAAACAGCCCCTGCTGCCATGTCACGATTCTCCCATCACCATGGCAACTGCACACTACGCATTCCCATGTTCTATCCATCACGTGACGACCGGTGTGTCGGCAATAAGTCAATTACACACATGCGTTCTGTGATCACACACTGCAAGCATTATTATGCACACGGACATCCACAAACACTCATTTATTGTACACACACAAAAACACAAACCCATTGTAGTGTCGGTCCGTGTGTGTGTGTGTGTGTGTGTGTGTGCATGCCGTGTGCTCCCTTCCTTGTGAAGACACGTTTCATCTCATCGTCAGTAAAGGGGAAGATGAGAGGGGCTCCATTGTCAGCATCTACAGCTGGTTAAGAACTTCCTTCCCATTGGGCCACGACGATTATAACACACACACATCTGGGACTGTCAGCCAGCCAATGGGACGAAGCAACTAGCACAACACAGCTAGCACAATACAGCTAGCATGACACAACACAGCTAGCACAACACAACACAGCTAGCTCAACACAGCACAACACAACACAGCTAGCACAACACATCACAACACAGATAGCACAACACAGCACAATAAAGCACAACATAACACAACACAGCTAGCACAACACATCACAACACAGCTAGCACAACACATCACAACACAGATAGCACAACATAACACAGCTAGCACAACACAGCTAGCACAACACAACACAGCTAGAGCAACACAGCACAATCTAGCACAATATAACATAACACAGCTAGCACCACATAATACAACACAGCTAGCACAACACAGCTAGCACAACACATCACAACACAGATAGCACAACACAACACAGCACAATAAAGCACAACATAACACAACACAGCTAGCACAACACATCACAACACAGCTAGCACAACACATCACAACACAGATAGCACAACACAACACAGCTAGCACAACACAGCTAGCACAACACAACACAGCTAGAGCATCACAGCACAATCTAGCACAACATAACATAACACAGCTAGCACAACATAATACAACACAGCTAGCACAACACAGCTAGCACAACACATCACAACACAGATAGCACAACACAACACAGCACAATAAAGCACAACATAACACAACACAGCTAGCACAACACATCACAACACAGCTAGCACAACACATCACAACACAGATAGCACAACACAACACAGCTAGCACAACACAACACAGCTAGAGCATCACAGCACAATCTAGCACAACATAACATAACACAGCTAGCACAACATAATACAACACAGCTAGCACAACACAACACATTACAGTGGGAGCAAATGAAGCATGGTCGGCAGAACAAGAAGGAGGTGGGCAAAGCCAAGCACGAGCTAGCGAGCTAGCGAGATAGCGAGATTCTATTGCCGTGTTGTAGCATGTATTCCATTAGGGAATGCCTCCTCTGTGAAATGTGCATGTGCACAAACTCAATTCGACCTTGCACTCCTACTAAAAAACTGCTTTTAAACTTATAAAACTGAGTGCACTGTGTTCATAGCGGATTCTAGTTTTGGGAACAGAAACATTTTTTGAGATCAGATGTTTCATCGATGACAACTTGGCCCAGTTTCACCTAGTTCCATCCTCTCCCACTACCAGCGACTGGACTTCCTCTCACTACCATATTTGGTGGTAAGAAAACTTTCTAAATGGATGTTTCAGCTCTATAGCCCCTGTGACATGTCTGGGTTACCCCTTCTGTCTGTGGCACAACACAGCACCGCACTGATAAGCTGATAGATGCTTTAAATTCCAGGTGTAAACCACATATACATTTGAATGAGAAGAGAGACAGACAGTAGGAGGAGAGGGTGAAAAGAGATAGAAAGAAAGAAAGAAAGAAAGTAAGGAAGTGAGGAAAAAGAGGAGGAGTGAAAAGGGAGATAGAAAAGATGACAGAAAAAGAGAGTGAGGGAGAAATAGCCCATCCCCTCTCCTGTGCCAAGCGAAGACTCACCTTGATGGACTTGCCGTCCGGCGTTAACACCTCCTCTGACAGCTCCATCATCTTCAGGGCCATGAGTGCGATTGGCTTGGCATGGCTGTCAATCTTCCGGTGGAGCCCGCCCGCAACACAGTAGGCGTCGCCTATAGTCTCAATCTATATGGGGATTGGAGAAGAGTCCATGAAGCCATGACGATTTCATTTGATTTGAGTTCTATACTTAATCAAATTTAAATATTTTCATAACATTTATCCTGACAGGGTTATTGGCAGAATTAAAATTAACACTCAGACAAGCTGTACCTGACGACAAGAAACACAACTCTCATTTTCTTCCAGTCACAGTCATTTATCCAGATTAACCATGACAATGGGAACATATGGGACTCCTCTCTCCCCCTCCCCCCGCCCTCTCCTCACATAGAGGAGGAAAAGAGAGGGGGAGAGGAGAAAGTGGAGATGAGAGGAAATAGAAGTAGAAAGAGAGAGGGGGGAAGAGTCAAGTAAAAAAGTAGAAGGTTGAGGAGAAAGGAAAGGAAGGGTAAGAAAAGCTTCTATATCTGTGCTGACTCAAACCCTGGCGAAGAACGAGAGCTGATGTAGTGCTGACTCAAACCCTGGCGAAGGACGAGAGCTGATGTAGTGCTGACTCAAACCCTGGCGAAGGACGAGAGCTGATGTAGTGCTGACTCAAACCCTGGCGAAGAACGAGAGCACTATTGTATGTGCCCCCCCCCCCTTAAAAGACCTAGATGCACTATTGTAAAGTGGCTGTTCCACTGGATGTCATAAGGTGAAAGCACCAATTTGTAAGTCGCTCTGGATAAGAGCGTCTGCTAAATGACTTAAATGTAAATGTAGATGGATGGAGGGATGGATAGAGAGCTGATGTAGTGCTAGATGGATGGAGGGATGGATAGAGAGCTGATGTAGTGCTAGATGGATGGAGGGATGGATAGAGAGCTGATGTAGTGCTAGATGGATGGAGGGATGGATAGAGAGCTGATGTAGTGCTAGATGGATGGAGGGATGGATAGAGAGCTGATGTAGTGCTAGATGGATGGAAGGATGGATAGAGAGCTGATGTAGTGCTAGATGGATGGAGGGATGGATAGAGAGCTGATGTAGTGCTAGATGGATGGAGGGATGGATAGAGAGCTGATGTAGTGCTAGATGGATGGAGGGATGGATAGAGAGCTGATGTAGTGCTAGATGGATGGAGGGATGGATAGAGAGCTGATGTAGTGCTAGATGGATGGAGGGATGGATAGAGAGCTGATGTAGTGCTAGATGGATGGAGGGATGGATAGAGAGCTGATGTAGTGCTAGATGGATGGAGGGATGGATAGAGAGCTGATGTAGTGCTAGATGGATGGAGGGATGGATAGAGAGCTGATGTAGTGCTAGATGGATGGAGGGATGGATAGAGAGCTGATGTAGTGCTAGATGGATGGAGGGATGGATAGAGAGCTGATGTAGTGCTAGATGGATGGAGGGATGGATAGAGAGCTGATGTAGTGCTAGATGGATGGAGGGATGGATAGAGAGCTGATGTAGTGCTAGATGGATGGAGGGATGGATAGAGAGCTGGTGTAGTGCTAGATGGATGGAGGGATGGATAGAGAGCTGATGTAGTGCTAGATGGATGGAGGGATGGATAGAGAGCTGATGTAGTGCTAGATGGATGGAGGGATGGATAGAGAGCTGATGTAGTGCTAGATGGATGGAGGGATGGATAGAGAGCTTATGTAGTGCTAGATGGATGGAGGGATGGATAGAGAGCTGATGTAGTGCTAGATGGATGGAGGGATGGATAGAGAGCTGATGTAGTGCTAGATGGATGGAGGGATGGATAGAGAGCTGATGTAGTGCTAGATGGATGGAGGGATGGATAGAGAGCTGATGTAGTGCTAGATGGATGGAGGGATGGATAGAGAGCTGATGTAGTGCTAGATGGATGGAGGGATGGATAGAGAGCTGATGTAGTGCTAGATGGATGGAGGGATGGATAGAGAGCTGATGTAGTGCTAGATGGATGGAGGGATGGATAGAGAGCTGATGTAGTGCTAGATGGATGGAGGGATGGATAGAGAGCTGATGTAGTGCTAGATGGATGGAGGGATGGATAGAGAGCTGATGTAGTGCTAGATGGATGGAGGGATGGATAGAGAGCTGATGTAGTGCTAGATGGATGGAGGGATGGATAGAGAGCTGATGTAGTGCTAGATGGATGGAGGGATGGATAGAGAGCTGATGTAGTGCTAGATGGATGGAGGGATGGATAGAGAGCTGATGTAGTGCTAGTTGTCACGGTTGACAACTCCATTGTGTCCTCCTCCCAGAGCGCTAAGAACCTTGGCGTGATCCTGGACAACACCCTGTCGTTCTCAACTAACATCAAGGTGGTGGCCCGTTCCTGTAGGTTCATGCTCTACAACATCCGCAGAGTACGACCCTGCCTCACACAGGAAGCGGCGCAGGTCCTAATCCAGGCACTTGTCATCTCCCGTCTGGATTACTGCAACTCGCTGTTGGCTGGGCTCCCTGCCTGTGCCATTAAACCCCTACAACTCATCCAGAACGCCGCAGCCCGTCTGGTGTTCAACCTTCCCAAGTTCTCTCACGTCACCCCGCTCCTCCGCTCTCTCCACTGGCTTCCAGTTGAAGCTCGCATCCGCTACAAGACCATGGTGCTTGCCTACGGAGCTGTGAGGGGAACGGCACCTCAGTACCTCCAGGCTCTGATCAGGCCCTACACCCAAACAAGGGCACTGCGTTCATCCACCTCTGGCCTGCTCGCCTCCCTACCTCTGAGGAAGTACAGTTCCCGCTCAGCCCAGTCAAAACTGTTCGCTGCTCTGGCCCCCCAATGGTGGAACAAACTCCCTCACGACGCCAGGACAGCGGAGTCAATCACCACCTTCCGGAGACACCTGAAACCCCACCTCTTTAAGGAATACCTAGGATAGGATAAAGTAATCCTTCTCACCCCCCTTAAAAGACCTAGATGCACTATTGTAAGGTTGCTGTTCCACTGGATGTCATAAGGTGAAAGCACCAATTTGTAAGTCGCTCTGGATAAGAGCGTCTGCTAAATGACTTAAATGTAAATGTAGATGGATGGAGGGATGGATAGAGAGCTGATGTAGTGCTAGATGGATGGAGGGATGGATAGAGAGCTGATGTAGTGCTAGATGGATGGAGGGATGGATAGAGAGCTGATGTAGTGCTAGATGGATGGAGGGATGGATAGAGAGCTGATGTAGTGCTAGATGGATGGAGGGATGGATAGAGAGCTGATGTAGTGCTAGATGGATGGAGGGATGGATAGAGAGCTGATGTAGTGCTAGATGGATGGAGGGATGGATAGAGAGCTGATGTAGTGCTAGATGGATGGAGGGATGATAGAGAGCTGATGTAGTGCTAGATGGATGGAGGGATGGATAGAGAGCTGATGTAGTGCTAGATGGATGGAGGGATGGATAGAGAGCTGATGTAGTGCTAGATGGATGGAGGGAGTGATGGTTGTTAATGGACGCACTGGGCCTTGTTGTAATACCACTCTGTCAGGCAGCCAGTATTGACACAATGTTGTTAAGCACTGTTGCATTAGCCATTAATCAGTGTGTTTTTCCACCCGATACATATGCACGCACGCACACACACGCACGCACGCACACACACGCACACACACGCACACACACAGTGCTGATATAAAACACAACTTGATTGATCCTTGTATTTACCCACGGCAGCACCATTACTCAATTGCACTATACCTCTCCTATGTGGACAGATGACACATATCAGGGTTGGAGTCAATTCAGCATTTCTGAATTTAATCCAATTCAAACAATGAATTTCAATTTAATTTCAATTGGCCACAGGAAGCATAATTTGAATTTAATACCATTTGAAATATGTGTCACGTTCTGACCTTAGTTCGTTTGTTTGGTCTTTGTTTTAGTGTGGTCAGGGCGTGAGTTGGGGTGGGCAGTCTATGTTCTTTTTTCTATGATTTGGGATTTCTGTGTTTGGCCTGGTATGGTTCTCAATCAGAGGCAGCTGTCATTCGTTGTCCCTGATTGAGAACCATACTTAGGTAGCCTGTTTTCACGCTTGAGTTGTGGGTGAGTCTTTTCTGTTCTGTGTTTTGCTTCACCGTTCAGGATTGTTCGTTTTGTCGTTTTATTGTTTTTGTTCAGTGTTCAGTATTCTCATTAAAACAATATGGACACTAACCACGCTGCGCATTGGTCCTCCGATCCGTCCTACTACTCCTCGTCAGAGGAGGAAGAAGACCGTTACAATATGAGTTTTATTTGAACTCAAATATGTCAAACAGTTTGATCTAATGCGTTATGGGAAAACATTTTGTTTATGATATTTAAAAACATTTAAGGGAGTTATGAATTATTTAAGACAACCCACAACATGATCTTAGAGTATTTCTATACCACTATTTATTTTTTACTGTTTTAGGAAAATGAGTTTTAAAGATGAAATGTTTCAATCTAATGCTAAATGGTATTGGTAACCAAGTCAAAATAAACATTGCTATGGTGATGTGTAGAATAAATAAGGCATTTGAATTTCATTTAATTAAATTCTACTTCCTTTCATTTGAATGCAATCTCAATTCTGCTTCCTGTGGGGTGTGGCCAATTCAAATTCAATTCAAATACAATAATTGAAATGGAATTAAAGAGCAATTCGTAACTCAATTCAGAATCGACCCAAACCCTGAAACATATAACAACAAGCATGCACTGTACAGTTTGTGACGTGCAAACAGGTGTGTTCCCATCTTATTCCCATCTAGGATTCCACACTGGTAGTCAAACGGGTGTGTTCCCATCTTATTCCCATCTAGGATTCCACACTTGTGGTGAAACAGGTGTGTGTTCCTACCTTATACACATCTAGGATTCCACACTGGTAGTCAAACAGGTGTGTTCCCATCTTATTCCCATCTAGGATTCCACACTTGTAGTGAAACAGGTGTGTGTTCCTACCTTATACACATCTAGGATTCCACACTGGTAATGAAACAGGTGTGTTCCCATCTTATTCACATCTAGGATTCCACACTGGTAGTGAAACAGGTGTGTTCCCACCTTATTCCCATCTAGGATTCCACACTGGTAGTCAAACAGGTGTGTTCCCACCTTATTCACATCTAGGATTCCACACTGGTAGTCAAACAGGTGTGTTCCCATCTTATTCACATCTAGTATTCCACACTGGTAGTGAAACAGGTGTGTTCCCATCTTATTCACATCTAGGATTCCACACTGGTAGTCAAACAGGTGTGTTCCCATCTTATACACATCTAGGATTCCACACTGGTAGTGAAACAGGTGTGTTCCCATCTTATTCAATTCTTATTCTTGATCCAAATCAGTCTGGTTTCAAGACTAGTCATTCAACTGAGACTGCTCTTCTCTGTATCACGGAGGCCCTCCGCACTGCTAAAGCTAACTCTCTCTCCTCTGCTCTCATCCTTCTAGACCTATCGGCTGCCTTCGATACTGTGAACCATCAGATCCTCCTCTCCACCCTCTCCGAGTTGGGCATCTCCGGCGCGGCCCACGCTTGGATTGCGTCCTACCTGACAGGTCGCTCCTACCAGGTGGCGTGGCGAGAATCTGTCTCCTCACCACGCGCTCTCACCACTGGCGTCCCCCAGGGCTCTGTTCTAGGCCCTCTCCTATTCTCGCTATACACCAAGTCACTTGGCTGTGTCATAACCTCACATGGTCTCTCCTATCATTGCTATGCAGACGACACACAATTAATCTTCTCCTTTCCCCTTCTGATGACCAGGTGGCGAATCGCATCTCTGCATGTCTGGCAGACATATCAGTGTGGATGACGGATCACCACCTCAAGCTGAACCTCGGCAAGACGGAGCTGCTCTTCCTCCCGGGGAAGGACTGCCCGTTCCATGATCTCGCCATCACGGTTGACAACTCCATTGTGTCCTCCTCCCAGAGCGCTAAGAACCTTGGCGTGATCCTGGACAACACCCTGTCGTTCTCAACTAACATCATGGCGGTGGCCCGTTCTTGTAGGTTCATGCTCTACAACATCTGCAGAGTACGACCCTGCCTCACACAGGAAGCAGCGCAGGTCCTAATCCAGGCACTTGTCATCTCCCCGTCTGGATTACTGCAACTCGCTGTTGGCTGGGCTCCCTGCCTGTGCCATTAAACCCCTACAACTCATCCAGAACGCCGCAGCCCGTCTGGTGTTCAACCTTCCCAAGTTCTCTCACGTCACCCCGCTCCTCCGCTCTCTCCACTGGCTTCCAGTTGAAGCTCGCATCCGCTACAAGACCATGGTGCTTGCCTACGGAGCTGTGAGGGGAACGGCACCTCAGTACCTCCAGGCTCTGATCAGGCCCTACACCCAAACAAGGGCACTGCGTTCATCCACCTCTGGCCTGCTCGCCTCCCTACCACTGAGGAAGTACAGTTCCCGCGCAGCCCAGTCAAAACTGTTCGCTGCTCTGGCCCCCCAATGGTGGAACAAACTCCCTCACGACGCCAGGACAGCGGAGTCAATCACCACCTTCCGGAGACACCTGAAACCCCACCTCTTTCAGGAATACCTAGGATAGGATAAAGTAATCCTTCTCACCCCCCTTAAAAGATTTAGATGCACTATTGTAAAGTGGCTGTTCCACTGGATGTCTTAAGGTGAACGCACCAATTTGTAAGTCGCTCTGGATAAGAGCGTCTGCTAAATGACTTAAATGTAAAATGTAAATGTATTCACATCTAGGATTCCACACTGGTAGTCAAACAGGTGTGTTCCCACCTTATTCACATCTAGGATTCCACACTGGCAGTGAAACAGGTGTGTTCCCACCTTATTCACATCTACGATTCCACACTGGTAGTCAAACAGGTGTGTTCCCACCTTATACACATCTAGGATTCCACACTGGTAGTCAAACAGGTGTGTTCCCACCTTATACACATCTAGGATTCCACACTGGTAGTGAAACAGGTGTGTTCCCATCTTATTCACATCTAGGATTCCACACTGGTAGTGAAACAGGTGTGTTCCCATCTTATTCACATCTAGGATTCCACACTAGTAGTGAAACAGGTGTGTTCCCACCTTATTCACATCTACGATTCCACACTGGTAGTCAAACAGGTGTGTTCCCACCTTATTCACATCTAGGATTCCACACTGGTAGTGAAACAGGTGTGTTCCCATCTTTTCACATCTAGGATTCCACACTGGTAGTGAAACAGGTGTGTTCCCATCTTATTCACATCTAGGATTCCACACTGGTAGTGAAACAGGTGTGTTCCCATCTTATTCACATCTAGTATTCCACACTAGTAGTGAAACAGGTGTGTTCCCACCTTATTCACATCTACGATTCCACACTGGTAGTCAAACAGGTGTGTTCCCACCTTATTCACATCTAGGATTCCACACTGGTAGTGAAACAGGTGTGTTCCCATCTTTTCACATCTAGGATTCCACACTGGTAGTGAAACAGGTGTGTTCCCATCTTATTCACATCTAGGATTCCACACTGGTAGTGAAACAGGTGTGTTCCCATCTTATTCACATCTAGGATTCCACACTGGTAGTGAAACAGGTGTGTTCCCATCTTATTCACATCTAGGATTCCACACTAGTAGTGAAACAGGTGTGTTCCCACCTTATTCACATCTACGATTCCACACTGGTAGTCAAACAGGTGTGTTCCCACCTTATTCACATCTAGGATTCCACACTGGTAGTGAAACAGGTGTGTTCCCATCTTTTCACATCTAGGATTCCACACTGGTAGTGAAACAGGTGTGTTCCCATCTTATTCACATCTAGGATTCCACACTGGTAGTGAAACAGGTGTGTTCCCATCTTATTCACATCTAGGATTCCACACTGGTAGTGAAACAGGTGTGTGTTCCTACCTTATACACATCTAGGATTCCACACTGGTAGTCAAACAGGTGTGTTCCCACCTTATACACATCTAGGATTCCACACTGGTAGTCAAACAGGTGTGTTCCCACCTTATACACATCTAGGATTCCACACTGGTAGTCAAACAGGTGTGTTCCCACCTTATACACATCTAGGATTCCACACTGGTAGTGAAACAGGTGTGTGTTCCTACGTTATTCACATCTAGGATTCCACACTGGTAGTGAAACAGGTGTGTGTTCCTACCTTATTCACATCTAGGATTCCACACTGGTAGTGAAACAGGTGTGTTCCCATCTTATTCACATCTAGGATTCCACACTGGTAGTGAAACAGGTGTGTTCCCATCTTATTCACATCTAGGATTCCACACTAGTAGTGAAACAGGTGTGTTCCCACCTTATTCACATCTACGATTCCACAATGGTAGTCAAACAGGTGTGTTCCCACCTTATTCACATCTAGGATTCCACACTGGTAGTGAAACAGGTGTGTTCCCATCTTTTCACATCTAGGATTCCACACTGGTAGTGAAACAGGTGTGTTCCCATCTTATTCACATCTAGGATTCCACACTAGTAGTGAAACAGGTGTGTTCCCACCTTATTCACATCTACGATTCCACACTGGTAGTCAAACAGGTGTGTTCCCACCTTATTCACATCTAGGATTCCACACTGGTAGTGAAACAGGTGTGTTCCCATCTTTTCACATCTAGGATTCCACACTGGTAGTGAAACAGGTGTGTTCCCATCTTATTCACATCTAGGATTCCACACTGGTAGTGAAACAGGTGTGCTCCCATCTTATTCACATCTAGGATTCCACACTGGTAGTGAAACAGGTGTGTGTTCCTACCTTATACACATCTAGGATTCCACACTGGTAGTCAAACAGGTGTGTTCCCACCTTATACACATCTAGGATTCCACACTGGTAGTCAAACAGGTGTGTTCCCACCTTATACACATCTAGGATTCCACACTGGTAGTCAAACAGGTGTGTTCCCACCTTATACACATCTAGGATTCCACACTGGTAGTCAAACAGGTGTGTGTTCCTACCTTATACACATCTAGGATTCCACACTGGTAGTGAAACAGGTGTGTGTTCCTACCTTATACACATCCAGTATTCCACACTGGTAGTCGAAGCGTGTGTAGAGCTCGTTGAGCATGCTGATGACCTGCATGGGGGTACACTGGGCACACACTGCCGTGAAGCCCACGATGTCAGAGAACAGCATGGTGACATCATCAAACTTCCTGGCGGGAACAGACTCCCCCTGCCACAGCTTCTGGGCCACGTCACCAGGAAAGATGGAGTAGAGAAGGTCTACTGTCCTCCTCTTCTCCTCTTCTAGAGCTTGGTGTGTCTTTTCTAGAGTTGCCTGGGGAAGAGCACAGGGATAGAAATACAATTAGTAGAATGGGGATGATGGAGTAGAGGTTTAGTGACCAACGCGTTTTCTCTTTTTCTGAAGCTGGATGAGTCCGGCTGCTGAATGTCTACGTGACAGTATAATGAGTA
>NC_088409.1:87352256-87397256 GCF_034236695.1 Oncorhynchus nerka | reverse complement strand
AAAATTGATTTCATTGTCCTTTGTTGTCAATTATCTATTTTTTATTTATTTTACCTTTATTTAACCAGGCAAGTCAGTTAAGAACAAATTCTTATTTTCAATGACGGCCTAGGAACAGTGGGTTAACTGCCTGTTCAGGGGCAGAACGACAGATTTGTACCTTGTCAGCTCGGGGGTTTGAACTCGCAACCTTCAGGTTACTAGTCCAACGCTCTAACCACTATGCTAACCACTACACAAAATACTCTAATGTCAAAGTGGAAGAAAAATGTGGAAAATTCAACACTACTATATGTTGATTACCGTAATTGCTGGACTATTAAGCGCACCTGAATATAAACCGCACCCACTGAATTATTAAAACATATGTATTTTGTACATAAATACATGTCTATAAGCCACAGGTGCCTACCGGTACATTGAAACAAATGAACTTTACACAGCCTTTAAACGAAACACGGCTTGTAACAAAAATAAATAGGCTTTAACGAAACACGGCTTATAACAAAAATTAAAACAGTAGCCTACCAAGTCTCCTCCTGTGCACTGAAACCACTGAAGTCATCTCCTTCGGTGTCGGAGTTGAATAGCCTCAGAATTGCTTCATCCGATGTTGGATCGTTTTCATTGTTGCTCTCGTCACTTTCATCCGGAGGCAAATATCCCGCTGAGCTCATGCTGTCCTCTTCAACACGCAGCAGTCCAGCCTTTCGAAACCCGTTGATGAAAGTGGATTTTTTGACAATGCTCCACGCTGTCAGGACCCACTGGCAGACTTGACCATAAGTTGCTCTTCGCATGCGGCCCGTTTTAGTGAAGGATTTCTCCCCACTTGTCATCCAAGCCTCCCACTGAACACGGAGCGCCACCTTAAATGCACGATTTACACTGATGTCGAGTGGCTGCAAATACTTTGGGCCATCTGCTTTTCTTCCCTCTGAAAGGTTTGTTGTCTTTTTGCACTGAGTCAGTCCCTCACGCTGCTGTTTCCAACGTCTTATCATCGACTCATTAAGGCCAAGCTCCCATGCAGCAGCTCTATTTCATTTTCCAACAGCCAGATCAATCGCCTTCAACTTGAAAGCTGCATCATATGCATTTCTCCGTGTCTTTGCCATGATGAGGGTGACAAAATTACTACCGTAATCAGAATGATTGGAAGTTTGAGCGCGCTCGATTTACGTCACATTATGTGACGGTGCTCAGTTTTTTGGCGGCGGCATGAATCTTGCGAAAGCGGGAAAAATCCATAAATTAGCCGCGTCATTGTATAAACCGCGAGGTTCAAAGTGTGGGAATAAAGTAGCGGCTTATAGTCCAGCAATTACGGTAGATAAGTATTCAACCTCCTGAGTCAATACATGTTAGAATGACCTTTCGCAGCAATTACACCTTTCGGGTACAGTCTCGGAAAATGATCCACACCTGGATTGTGCAACATTTGCCCATTATTCTTTTCAGAAATGTTCAACCTCTGTAAAAATGGTTGTTGCTAAACAACCATTTTCAAGTCTAGCCATACATTTTCTAGAAGATTTAAGTCAAAACTGTAAGTCAGCCCCTCAGGAACATTCACTGTCTTCTTGGTAAGAAACTCCAGTGTAGATTTGGCCTTGTGTTTTAGGTTATCCTCTAGGATTTTGCCTGTGCTTATCTCTATTACGTCACTTTTTAATCAGGACAATCTCCTAGTCCTTAACGATTACAAGCATACACATAACATGATGCAGCCACCACTATGCTTGACAATATGGAGAGTGGTACTACAGTCATTTGTTGTATTTGTTGTATTGAATTTGCCCCAAACATAACACTTTGTATTCAGGACATAAAGTGAATTGCTTTGCCACATTTTTTGCAAACAGGATGCATGTTTTGGAATATTTTTTATTCGGCACAGGCTTCCTTCTTTTCACTCTGTCAGTTAGGTTAGTATTGTGGAGTAACTACAATGTTGTGGAGCCATCCTTAGTTTTCTCTTGTCACAGACATTAAACTCTGTAACTGTTTTAAAGTCACTCTTTGCCTCATGGTGAAATCCCTGAGCGGTTTCCTTCCTCTCCGTTAACTGTGTTAAGAAGGACACCCGTATCTTTGTAGTGACTGGGTGTATTGATACACCATCCAAAGTGTAATTAATAACTTCACCATGCTCAAAGGGATATTCAATGTCAGCTTTTATTTATTTTACCCATCTACCAATAGATCTACCAATGTGAGGCATTGGAAAACCTCCCTCTGATTCAGAGGGGTTTGGTTAAATGCGGAAGACACATTTCAGTTGAATTAATTCAGTTGTGCAACTGCTCAAGTGTCCCCATCTCCCTTTCCCTGGTCTTTGTGGTTGAATCTGTGTTTGAAATTCACTGCTCGACTGAGAGACCTTACAGATAATTGTATGTGTGGGGTGCAGAGATGAGGGACCTTACAGATAATTGTATGTGTGGGGTGCAGAGATGAGGTAGTCATTCAAAAATCATGTTAAACACTATTATTGCACACAGCGTAAGTCCATACAACTTATTATGTGACTTGTTAACCACATTTTAACTCCAGAACGTATTTATGCTTGCCATATTTAGCTTGAATATTTAGTGACTCAAGACATTTCAGACATTTATTATTCATTTGTAAAAACAAAATTATAAAACCATAATTATGAAATGTGTGTTGGCCAGTGACAAAAAATGGAAATGTGATCCATTTCAAATTCAGGCTGTAACACAACAACATGAAGGGGCGTGAATACATTCTGGAGGCCCTGTAGAAGAAGGAAGCCGTCATTGGCATCAACTGGCCCATAATGTGGTTACTGAAATCCGATTTGACTACATTGGGCTGTTTTCGCTGTATAATTATTATTATATATATATATATTTTTTTTTAAGCTGGTAGCATAGCTAGCCAAACATAAATTGGTTGTGGTAGTTTAAGTCATTTCTAAGTGTAATGCACTTGATTGGTGAAGATGACATCCATTGACATCCATACAGGCATTATACGCCGATGTTTACCTCAACGTAGTGTGAAATACACATATAAACAGTAGGTTAAATTTAGGATCATGTTGATGGGCGGCAATGTAGAGATTCTGGAACCACAAGGAGGGACACGTGGCGTTTCCATTACCTGATCTATAAACACAACCATAGAAATACTATTCAGAAACGTTAAGAGAGACACGTGGCGTTTCCATTACCTGATCTATAAACACAACCATAGAAATACTATTCAGAAACGTTAAGAGAGACACGTGGCGTTTCCATTACCTGATCTATAAACACAACCATAGAAATACTATTCAGAAACGTTAAGAGAGACACGTGGCGTTTCCATTACCTGATCTATAAACACAACCATAGAAATACTATTCAGAAACGTTAAGAGAGACACGTGGCGTTTCCATTACCTGATCTATAAACACAACCATAGAAATACTATTCAGAAACGTTAAGAGAGACACGTGGCGTTTCCATTACCTGATCTATAAACACAACCATAGAAATACTATTCAGAAACGTTAAGAGGAGGTTGTAGTCCAAACACAACAATGTTTTCAGAAGAACCTAATCCCCTTTACATTGGGATGTACTGCTGCACATTCCAACATCATCTAGGCAACAAATGAGATGTCCTTCACCCATTCTCCAAAACACACCAGTTCAAGAGAACACTGGCCCTGTGGTAATAAGTCCAGCTGTAGCCTATAAACAATACAGGATTAAATTGAAATGTGTTCAGGGTTGAAAACATCTCTCTGGCTCTCAGCTGACTGAAAAAAGTCAGGTTAGTCTGCTACTGTATCTTAGGTTGCGGTTCTGGTGGAATACCAGAACATAGGAACAACATTCTCACCCAAGATGAATAACCAAACAATGAAGGGTTTACCCACCCCCTGAGTTTACACACAAGTACAATGGCGGCACTTTGACCAGAAGTGAAAGCTACATATTGTTATTTTAACCTGGGGAAGCCAGGTCTCTCTCAAGTTCCAGGCCTGGTTTAAGATCCTAGCATCTTCTCTCTCTCTCTCTCTCTCTCTCTCTCTCTCTCTCTCTCTCTCTCTCTCTTCTCTCTCTCTCTCTCTCTCTCTCCCTCGGTTTCTCTCTCTCCCTCGGTTTCTCTTTCTCTCCCCCTCGGTTTTTCTCTTTCCCTCGGTTTCTCCCCCTCCCTTGGTTTCTCTCTCTCCCCCTCGGTTTTTCTCTTTCCCTCAGTTTCTCGCCCTCCCTCGGTTTTTCTCTCTCCCTCAGTTTCTCTCTCTCCATCGGTTTCTCTGTCTCTCTCCCCCTCGGTTATGCTCTTTCCCTCGGTTTCTCTCCCTTCCTCGGTTTCTCTCTCTCTCCCCCTGGTGTCAGATAAATTATTCTGCCTGTGAGCCCACTGCAGCCCACTGCAGGCTGATTTATTTATAGAACCCTCTCCTAGCTATGCATAATGCATATAACCTACATATACAGTGAGCTAACAAACACACTACCGACATATAGTCTACAGAGAGACAGAGCACTGCACACACACTGAGCTACAGAAAGTAGACACACACACACACACACACACACACACACACACTATATACAGTCGCAGTGTGTATTGTGGGAGGATGTGAACAGCTGTCTTCTGTGGTTGTGGCGGGGAGAGTGGGAGGAGTCACACTGTTGACACACTAATGGGAATCTCCATGGAGACGACAGGAACACCAGGAAAGCTGGCACTCCGGAAAACCAAGCGACTGTATCTCCGGAAAAATACCCTCAAACTTAACAGAACGCTCATGCACAAAAACACACACACATTCATATACACATACATTCAAGTATGCATGCATAGACACACACACACACAACCACACAACCACTAATACACACACAAATGCACCGATCTACGTATGTAGAGTACTCTACCTATATGTAAAATGTAGAGTATGCACACTCACTCACAAGCAAACGATTGTGCTAACTTACACACACACACACACACACACACACACACACACACACACACACACACACACACACACACACACACACACACACCAGAGGCTGTTCTGCTGGTCTTGTTTTGCGACTCCTTCCTGTTTCCATCTCTCTCATCAGTACAGACTGATCTCCACTCTCAGTAACACACAGCAGTAACACACAGACCACAGAGGACCATAGCCCCACTCTCAATCAGAAGACAGAGAAGGAGAGCAGAGAGAGAAAGGGAGAGAGAATGAGAGATAGACAGGGAAAGTGAGAGAGAAAAGGAGAGGTGGGTAGAGAGGGAGAAACAACAGAGAGAGGGAGAAAGTGGGGATTTAAGCAGACTGGCATGTAAACAGACTTGTTTGCATAGAAGCACAGAGCACAAGTCAATGAGTTACACACACACACACACACACAGACAAATGCACACGAACATTGCACGCAAGCCATGCACATACATAGTATCTCCCTGTATACTCACTCAGATCTATTGAAAGATCATGTGAGACCTCTAGGCCAACCGGTGCTCAGACACTAATCTCTCCCCTAGTCCAACTCGGCTGGTGTCTGGCGCGTTACGCCTTTGATTTCTCTGTTGATCTGTTATTGTGGATGCTGTTTTACATGACAAGGCTATGTGTGTGTCTGTGTGCGCTGCCTGTGTGTGTTTGTGTGCGTGCGAACAAGTGCGTGTGTGTGTGTGTGTGTGTGTGTGTGTGTGTGTGATTAGCGAACCTTTGATCCGATGCCCCAGTCAACACTGTTGTTTTACTGTTTGTTGTTCAGGAGAACAACAAGATAGGAGGCTTTGAAAGTCCCGCTCTCCCTTACTCTCTAGGTCATAATGAAAGTCACTGCTCTCCCTTACTCTCTAGGTCATAATGAAAGTCACTGCTCTCCCTTACTCTCTGGGTCATAATGAAAGTCACTGCTCTCCCTTACTCTCTGGGTCATAATGAAAGTCACTGCTCTCCCTTACTCTCTAGGTCATAATGAAAGTCACTGCTCTCCCTTACTCTCTGGGTCATAATGAAAGTCACTGCTCTCCCTTACTCTCTAGGTCATAATGAAAGTCACTGCTCTCCCTTACTCTCTGGGTCATTTTGAAAGTCACTGCTCTCCCTTACTCTCTGGGTCATAATGAAAGTCACTGCTCTCCCTTACTCTCTGGGTCATTATGAAAGTCACTGCTCTCCCTTACTCTCTGGGTCATAATGAAAGTCACTGCTCTCCCTTACTCTCTAGGTCATAATGAAAGTCACTGCTCTCCCTTACTCTCTGGGTCAGCACTCTCTGGGTCATAATGAAAGTCACTGCTCTCCCTTACTCTCTAGGTCATAATGAAAGTCACTGCTCTCCCTTACTCTCTGGGTCATAATGAAAGTCACTGCTCTCCCTTACTCTCTGGGTCATAATGAAAGTCACTGCTCTCCCTTACTCTCTGGGTCATTATGAAAGTCACTGCTCTCCCTTACTCTGGGTCTAAAGTCACTGCTCATAATGAAAGTCACTGCTCTCCCTTACTCTCTGGGTCATTTCACTGACTCTCTGGGTCATAATGAAAGTCACTGCTCTCCCTTACTCTCTGGGTCATTTTGAAAGTCACTGCTCTCCCTTACTCTCTGGGTCATAATGAAAGAAAGTCACTGCTCTCCCTTACTCTCTGGGTCATTATGAAAGTCACTGCCTCCCTGGGTCATAATGAAAGTCACTGCCCTTACTCATTATGAAAGTCACTGTACTCTCTGGGTCATAATGAAAGTCACTGCTCTCCCTTACTCTCTGGGTCATTTTGAAAGTCACTGCTCTCCCTTACTCTCTGGGTCATTATGAAAGTCACTGCTCTCCCTTACTCTCTGGGTCATTATGAAAGTCACTGTTCTCCCTTACTCTCTGGGTCATTATGAAAGTCACTGCTCTCCCTTACTCTCTGGGTCATATTTACACTACAGAGAGTGGAGAGGATGACCATATGACACCAGTGATAAAAACAGGTTCATGATGTACGTGCTCTTAAGGTTACACAATAACAAGCTGCACAAATTCAAAACTGACAGTGGTAGTGGTTGGAGAAGATGGATTACTGTGGGTGAGGTGGGGTGGGGTGTTCTGGTTAGGTGAAGCGAATAATTTACTTTTTTATTTAACCTTTATTTAACTAGGCAAGTTAAAAATATAGTTATAAAGTTATAAGTTATAAAAAATATAGTACAAAACACACATCACGACAAGAGAGAAACCACAACACTGCATAAAGAGAGACCAGCACAAAACATGGTACAAACATTATTGGGCAGGATGGGAAGGGGTGATTTACTGGTTAGAAGGTGAAGACAGTGGTTTGGAGTGAAGGAGCTACAGACAGAGGAGGACTGTAAGGTGCTGGGTAGATGAGTACGGTCCTGACGGCGTGCCAATAAGATGTCTCCTCTGTGTGCAGAAAGGTGTACACACACACAGCTGGAGGGCTCCCAGCATCAGTGTGTGTATGTGTGTGTGTGTGTGTGTGTGTGTGTGTGTGTGAGAGAGAGAGAGAGAGAGAGAGAGAGAGAGAGAGAGAGAGAGAGAGAGGGGGTTAAAGGAGTAAAGGAAAAGGAGAGTGAGACATTGGTACCACAGACAGAGAAGAGAGAGACAAAGGGAGAGAGGGAGAGAAAGAGAGAGAGAGAGAGAGAGGGATAGCTGGAGGGCTCCCAGCATCAGTGTGTGTGTGTGTGTGTGTGTGTGTGTGAGAGAGAGAGAGAGAGAGAGAGAGAGAGAGAGAGAGAGAGAGAGAGAGAGAGAGAGAGAAAAGGGGGGAGTTAAAGGAGTAAAGGAAAAGGAGAGTGAGACATTGGTACCACAGACAGAGAAGAGAGAGACAAAGGGAGAGAGGGAGAGAAAGAGAGAGAGAGAGAGAGGGACAAAGAGAGAGTGGGAAAGAGAGAGAGAGAGAGAGAGAGAGAGAGAGAGAGAAAAGGGGGTTAAAGGAGTAAAGGAAAAGGAGAGTGAGACATTGGTACCACAGACAGAGAAGAGAGAGACAAAGGGAGAGAGGGAGAGAAAGAGAGAGAGAGAGAGAGGACAAAGAGAGAGAGGGAAAGAGAGAGAGAGAGAGAAACAACGAGAGAGAGAGAGAGAGACAGAGAGACAGAGAGAGAGAGAGAGAGGGGACAAAGAGAGAGAGGGAAAGAGAGAGAGCGAGAGAGAAAAACAACGAGAGAGAGAGAGAGAGAGAGAGAGAGAGGGGGGGGAGAGATAGACAAGGCAAGAATGGCCTTTATGCCATCAAAAGGAACATAAAATTCGAGATACCAATTCGGATTAGAGGTCGACCGATTAATCAGAATGGCCGATTAATTAGGTCAGATTTAAAGTTTTCATAACAATCGGAAATCGGTATTTTTGGACACGATTTTATTATTATTATTTTTTTTTAATTACACCTTTGTTGAATCTTCATTTAACTAGGCAAGTCAGTTAAGAACCCATTCTTATTTTCAATGACGACCTAGGAACGGTGGGTTAACTGCCTTGTTAGGGGGAAAACGACAGATTTTTACCTTGTCAACTCTGGGATTCAATCTTGCAACCTTACAGTTAACTAGTCCAACGCTCTAACCACCTGATTACATTGCACTCCACGAGGAGACTGCCTGTTACACGAATGCAGTAAGCCAAGGTAAGTTGCTAGCTAGCATTAAAATTATCTTTAAAAATCAATCAATCAATCATAATCACTAGTTAACTACACATGGTTGATGATATTAGTAGTTTATCTAGCGTGTCCTGCGTTGCATATAATCGATGCGGTGCATATCGTTGCTCCAATGTGTACCTAACCATGAACATATATGCCTTTCTTAAAATCAATACACAGAAGTATATATTTTTAAACCTGCATATTTAGCTAAAAGAAATCCAGGTTAAGCAGGCAATATTAACCAGGTGAAATTGTGTCACTTCTCAAACGTTCATTGCACGCAGTCAGTGTATATGCAACAGCTTGGGCCGCCTAATTTGCCAGAATTTTACGTAATTATGACATAACATTGAAGGTTGTGCAATGTAACAGGAATATTTAGACTTAGGGATGCCACCCGTTAGATAAAATACAGAACGGTTCCGTATTTCACTGAAAGAATAAACGTCTTGTTTTTGAGATGATAGTTTCCAGATTCGACCATATTAATGACCTAAGGCTCGTATTTCTGTGTGTTATTATGTTATAATTAAGTCTATGATTTAATGATGGTAGGCACCAGCAGGCTCGTAAGCATTCATTCAAACAGCACTTTCGTGCGTTTTGCCAGCAGGTCTTCAAAATGCTTCAAGCATCGGCCTATTAATCGGTATCGGATTTTTTTGGTCCTCCAATAATCAGTATCGGCGCTGAAAAATCATAATCGGTCGACCTCTAAGGATGTGTCTAAAAATAATTGAATCAGTTATAGAACACATTGACCTTTATGGTTGTGAGGTCTGGGGTCCGCTCACCAACCAATAATTCACACAATGGGACAAACACCAAATAAATACTCTGCATGCAGGATTCTGCAAAAATATCCTCAGTGTAAAACGTAAAACACCAAATAATGCATGCAGAGCAGAATTTGTCCGACACCCACTAATTATCAAAATCCAGAAAAGAGACGTCAAATTCTACAACCACCTAAAAGGAAGCGATTCCCAAACCTTCCATAACAAAGCCATCACCTACAGAGAGATGAACCTGGAGAAGAGCCCCCCAAGCAAGCTGGTCCTGGGGCTCTGTTCACAAACACAAACACACCCCACAAAGCACTAGGACAGCAACACGATTAGATCCAACCAAATCATGACACATTGGAAAGAATGAACAAAAACACAGACCAAACTAGAATGCTAAACAGAGAGTATACAGTGGCAGAATACCTGACCACTTTGACTGACCCAAACTTTAAGGAAAGCTTTGACTATGTACAGACTCAGTGAGCATAGCCTTGCTGCCGTAGGCAGACTGGCTCGCAAGAGAAGACAGGCTATGTGCACATTGCCCACAAAATGAGGTGGAAACTAAGCTGAACTTCCTGCCAAATGTATGACCATATTAGAGACACATACAGTGGGGCAAAAAAGTATTTAGTCAGCCACCAATTGTGCAAGTTCATCCACTTAAAAATATGAGAGAGGCCTGTAATTTTCATCATAGGTACACTTCAACTATGACAGACAAAATGAGAAAGAAAAATCCAGAAAATCACATTGTAGGATTTTTAATGAATTTATTTGCATATTATGGTGGAAAATAAGTATTTGGTCACCTACAAACAAGCAAGATTTCTGACTCTCACAGACCTTTAAGAGACTCCTCTGTCCTCCACTCGTTATCTGTATTAATGGCACCTGTTTGAACTTGTTATCAGTATAAAACACACCTGTCCACAACCTCAAACAGTCACACTCCAAACTCCACTATGGCCAAGACCAAAGAGATGTCAAAGGACACCAGAAACAAAATTGTAGACCTGCACCAGGCTTGGAAGACTGAATCTGCAAAAGGTAAGCAGCTTGGTTTGAAGAAATCAACTGTGGGAGCAATTATTAGGAAATGGAAGACATACAAGACCACTGATAATCTCCCTCGATCTGGGGCTCCACGCAAGATCTCACCCCGTGGGGTCAAAATGATCACAAGAACGGTGAGCAAAAATCCCAGAACCACACGGGGGGACCTAGTGAATGACCTGCAGAGAGCTGGGACCAAAGTAACAAAGCCTACCATCAGTAACACACTACGCCGCCAGGGACTCAAATCCTGCAGTGCCAGACATGTCCCCCTGCTTAAGCCAGTACATGTCCAGGCCCGTCTGAAGTTTGCTAGAGAGCATTTGGATGATCCAGAAGAAGATTGAGAGAATGTCATATGGTCAGATGAAACCAAAATATAACTTTTTGGTAAAAACTCAACTCGTCGTGTTTGGAGGACAAAGAATGCTGAGTTGCATCCAAAGAACACCATACCTACTGTGAAGCATGGGGGTGGAAACATCATGCTTTGGGGCTGTTTTCTGCAATGGGACAAGGACGACTGATTCGTGTAAAGGAAAGAATGAATGGGGCCATGTATCGTGAGATTTTGAATGAAAACCTCCTTCCATCAGCAAGGGCATTGAAGATGAAACGTGGCTGCATCTTTCAGCATGACAATGATCCCAAACACACCGCCCCGGCAACGAAGGAGTGGCTTTGTAAGAAGCATTTCAAGGTCCTGGAGTGGCCTAGCCAGTCTCCAGATCTCAACCCCATAGAAAATCTTTGGAGGGAGTTGAAAGTCCGTGTTGCCCAGCAACAGCCCCAAAACATCACTGCTCTAGAGGAGATCTGCATGCAGGAATGGGCCAAAATACCAGCAACAGTGTGTGAAAACCTTGTGAAGACTTACAGAAAACGTTTGACCTCTGTCATTGCCAACAAAAGGTATATAACAAAGTATTGAGGTAAACTTTTGTTATTGACCAAATACTTATTTTCCACCATATTTTGTGATAACTTCATTAAAAATCCTACAAAGTGATTTTCTGGATTTTTTTTCTCATTTTGTCTGTCATAGTTGAAGTGTACCTATGATGAAAATTACAGGCCTCTCTCATCTTTTTAAGTGGGAGAACTTGCACAATTGGTGGCTGACTAAATACTTTTTTGCCCCACTGTATTTCCCTCAGATTACACAGATCCACAAAGAATTCGTATAAACTCCCATATCTACAGGGTGAAATTCCACAGTGTGCCATCACAGCAGCAAGATTTGTGACCTGTTGCCACAAGAAAAGGGCAACCAGTGAAGAACAAACACCATTGTAAATACAACCCATATGTATGTTTATTTATTTTCCCTTTGTACTTTAACTATTTGCACATCATTACAACACTGTATATATACATAATATGACATTTGAAATGTCTTTATTCTTTTGGAACTTCTGCGAGTGTAATGCTTACTGTTCATTTGTATTAATTTCACTATCGTTTATTATCTACTTCACTTGCTTTGGCAATGTTAACATATATTTCCCATGTCCAATAAAGACCTTAAATTGAAATTGAATTGAGAGAGAGAGAAAGAGAGAAATGGAGAGAGAGAGACCTATTAGCAAAATCAGTATACTTGAACAGGGCAATACTCAATCATGAGGCACGAAAGCCAAAGAAACTGAATAATATTAAGAAATACTATAGATGAAAGGAAAGTAGTGTGGAAATCTACTAAAAAAACAATTAGGCAACAACAAATTCAATCCCTTTTAGACAACTTCCTAGACAAAACATTTCACTGTAATAGTGAAGGTGTAGACTTGGCAGTAAAAAACCTAAACAGTATATTTGACCTCTCAGCTTCCCTATCAAATCTAGAAAAGTCAAACATAAGACTGAAGAAAATTAACAACAATGACAAATGGTTTGAAGAATGCAAAAACCTAAGAAAGAAATTCATAAACCTATCCAACCAAAAACATAGAGACCCTGAAAACCTGAGTATACGCCTTCACTATGGTGAATCACTAAAACAATATAGACATACACTATAGAGAGAGAGAGAGAGAGAGAGAGAGAGCTAAGTGACCTTTCCAGTAGGTCTACGCTCAAGCCCTGGGGGGAGGATGGATGGACAAACAGACACTGTCAGGAGGGAGAGAGGGAGTCTGGGTGGGGGGGTATGGACTCAGCTTCAGACGATGTCCTGTCGCCTCCACTCTCTGCCCTTTCTGATGAAAATGTCAGCTCATCCCCCTTCTCTGAAAAACACACACACTTGCTTTAATTCACTTTCTCTCTAACTCCTCGGCTAACTCCCTCACTGATCTAAGTGCTCTGACTATCTCCACTGTCCTGCTATGCCGCTTAATGTATCTTACTGTTGCATACATCACTGTCCCTAATGACTCTTAATGTGTCTTACTGTTGTATACATCACTGTCCCTAATGACTCTTAATGTGTCTTACTGTTGCATACATCACTGTCCCTAATGACTCTTAATGTGTCTTACTGTTGCATCCATCACTGTCCCTAATGACTCTTAATGTGTCTTACTGTTGCATACATCACTGTCCCTGCTATGACTCTTAATGTGTCTTACTGTTGCATACATCACTGTCCCTGCTATGACTATTCATGTCTTACTGTTGTATACATCACTGTCCTGCTATGACTCTTAATGTGTCTTACTGTTGCATACATCACTGTCCCTGCTATGACTCTTCATGTCTTACTGTTGTATACATCACTGTCCCTGCTATGACTCTTAATATGTCTTACTGTTGCATACATCACTGTCCCTAATGACTCTTAATGTGTCTTACTGTTGCATACATCACTGTCCCTGCTATGACTCTTAATGTGTCTTACTGTTGCATACATCACTGTCCCTAATGACTCTTAATGTGTCTTACTGTTGCATACATCACTGTCCCTGCTATGACTCTTCATGTCTTACTGTTGCATACATCACTGTCCCTGCTATGACTCTTAATGTCTTACTGTTGCATACATCACTGTCCCTAATGACTCTTAATGTGTCTTACTGTTGCATACATCACTGTCCCTAATGACTCTTAATGTGTCTTACTGTTGCATACATCACTGTCCCTGCTATGACTTTTCATGTCTTACTGTTGCATACATCACTGTCCCTGCTATGACTCTTAATGTGTCTTACTGTTGCATACATCACTGTCCCTGCTATGACTCTTAATGTGTCTTACTGTTGCATACATCACTGTCCCTAATGACTCGTAATGTGTCTTACTGTTGCATACATCACTGTCCCTAATGACTCTTAATGTGTCTTCCTGTTGCATACATCACTGTCCCTGCTGTGACTCTTAATGTGTCTTACTGCTGCATACATCACTGTCCCTGCTATGACTCTTCATGTCTTACTGTTGCATACATCACTGTCCCTAATGACTCTTAATGTGTCTTACTGTTGCATACATCACTGTCCCTAATGACTCTTAATGTGTCTTACTGTTGCATACATCACTGTCCCTAATGACTCGTAATGTGTCTTACTGTTGCATACATCACTGTCCCTAATGACTCTTAATGTGTCTTACTGTTGCATACATCACTGTCCCTGCTATGACTCTTAATGTGTCTTACTGTTGCATACATCACTGTCCCTGCTATGACTCTTCATGTCTTACTGTTGTATACATCACTGTCCTGCTATGACTCTTAATGTGTCTTACTGTTGCATACATCACTGTCCCTGCTATGACTCTTCATGTCTTACTGTTGTATACATCACTGTCCCTGCTATGACTCTTAATATGTCTTACTGTTGCATACATCACTGTCCCTAATGACTCTTAATGTGTCTTACTGTTGCATACATCACTGTCCCTGCTATGACTCTTAATGTGTCTTACTGTTGCATACATCACTGTCCCTAATGACTCTTAATGTGTCTTACTGTTGCATACATCACTGTCCCTGCTATGACTCTTCATGTCTTACTGTTGCATACATCACTGTCCCTGCTATGACTCTTAATGTCTTACTGTTGCATACATCACTGTCCCTAATGACTCTTAATGTGTCTTACTGTTGCATACATCACTGTCCCTAATGACTCTTAATGTGTCTTACTGTTGCATACATCACTGTCCCTGCTATGACTTTTCATGTCTTACTGTTGCATACATCACTGTCCCTGCTATGACTCTTAATGTGTCTTACTGTTGCATACATCACTGTCCCTGCTATGACTCTTAATGTGTCTTACTGTTGCATACATCACTGTCCCTAATGACTCGTAATGTGTCTTACTGTTGCATACATCACTGTCCCTAATGACTCTTAATGTGTCTTCCTGTTGCATACATCACTGTCCCTGCTGTGACTCTTAATGTGTCTTACTGCTGCATACATCACTGTCCCTGCTATGACTCTTCATGTCTTACTGTTGCATACATCACTGTCCCTAATGACTCTTAATGTGTCTTACTGTTGCATACATCACTGTCCCTAATGACTCTTAATGTGTCTTACTGTTGCATACATCACTGTCCCTAATGACTCTTAATGTGTCTTACTGTTGCATACATCACTGTCCCTAATGACTCGTAATGTGTCTTACTGTTGCATACATCACTGTCCCTAATGACTCTTAATGTGTCTTACTGTTGCATACATCACTGTCCCTGCTATGACTCTTAATGTGTCTTACTGTTGTATACATCACTGTCCCTGCTATGACTCTTCATGTGTCTTACTGTTGCATACATCACTGTCCCTGCTATGACTCTTAATGTGTCTTACTGTTGCATACATCACTGTCCCTGATATGACTCTTAATGTGTCTTACTGTTGCATACATCACTGTCCCTGCTATGACTCTTAATGTGTCTTACTGTTGCATACATCACTGTCCCTAATGACTCTTAATGTGTCTTACTGTTGCATACATCACTGTCTCTGCTATGACTCTTCATGTCTTACTGTTGCATACATCACTGTCTCTGCTATGACTCTTAATGTGTCTTACTGTTGCATACATCACTGTCCCTAATGACTCTTAATGTGTCTTACTGTTGCATACATCACTGTCCCTGCTATGACTCTTCATGTCTTACTGTTGCATACATCACTGTCCCTGCTATGACTCTTAATGTGTCTTACTGCTGCATACATCACTGTCCCTGCTATGACTCTTCATGCCTTACTGTTGCATACATCACTGTCCCTGCTATGACTCTTAATGTGTTTTACTGTTGCATACATCACTGTCCCTGCTATGACTCTTAATGTGTCTTACTGTTGCATACATCACTGTCCCTAATGACTCTTAATGTGTCTTACTGTTGTATACATCACTGTCCCTGCTATGACTCTTCATGTGTCTTACTGTTGCATACATCACTGTCCCTGCTATGACTCTTAATGTGTCTTACTGTTGCATACATCACTGTCCCTGCTATGACTTTTAATGTGTCTTACTGTTGCATACATCACTGTTCCTGCTATGACTCTTAATGTCTTACTGTTGCATACATCACTGTCCCTGCTATGACTCTTAATGTGTCTTACTGTTGCATACATCACTGTCCCTGCTATGACTCTTAATGTTTCTTACTGTTCTATACATCACTGTCCCTGCTATGACTCTTAATGTGTCTTACTGTTGCATACATCACTGTCCCTGCTATGACCCTTAATGTGTTTTACTGTTGCATACATCACTGTCCCTAATGACTCTTAATGTGTCTTACTGCTGCATACATCACTGTCCCTGCTATGACTCTTAATGAGTCTTACTGTTGCATACATCACTGTCCCTGCTATGACTCTTCATGTGTCTTACTGTTGCATACATCACTGTCCCTGCTATGACTCTTAATGTGTCTTACTGTTGCATACATCACTGTCCCTGCTATGACTCTTCATGTGTCTTACTGTTGCATAAATCACTGTCCCTGCTATGACTCTTAATGTGTCTTACTGTTGCATACATCACTGTCCCTGCTATGACTTTTCATGTCTTACTGTTGCATACATCACTGTCCCTGCTATGACTCTTAATGTGTCTTACTGTTGCATACATCACTGTCTCTGCTATGACTCTTAATGTCTTACTGTTGCATACATCACTGTCCCTGCTATGACTCTTCATGTCTTACTGTTGCATACATCACTGTCCCTAATGACTCTTAATGTGTCTTACTGTTGCATACATCACTGTCCCTAATGACTCTTAATGTGTCTTACTGTTGCATACATCACTGTCCCTAATGACTCGTAATGTGTCTTACTGTTGCATACATCACTGTCCCTGCTATGACTCTTAATGTGTCTTACTGTTGTATACATCACTGTCCCTGCTATGACTCTTCATGTGTCTTACTGTTGCATACATCACTGTCCCTGCTATGACTCTTAATGTGTCTTACTGTTGCATACATCACTGTCCCTGCTATGACTCTTAATGTGTCTTACTGTTGCATACATCACTGTCCCTGCTATGACTCTTAATGTGTCTTACTGTTGCATACATCACTGTCCCTGCTATGACCCTTAATGTGTTTTACTGTTGCATACATCACTGTCCCTTGACTCTTAATGTGTCTTACTGCTGCATACATCACTGTCCCTGCTATGACTCTTAATGTGTCTTACTGTTGCATACATCACTCTCCCTGCTATGACTCTTAATGTGTCTTACTGTTGCATACATCACTGTCTCTGCTATGACTCTTAATGTCTTACTGTTGCATACATCACTGTCCCTGCTATGACTATTCATATCTTACTGTTGCATACATCACTGTCCCTAATGACTCTTAATGTGTCTTACTGTTGCATACATCACTGTCCCTGCTATGACTCTTAATGTGTCTTACTGTTGCATACATCACTGTCCCTGCTATGACTCTTAATGTGTCTTACTGTTGCATACATCACTGTCCCTGCTATGACTCTTAATGTGTCTTACTGTTGCATACATCACTGTCCCTAATGACTCGTAATGTGTCTTACTGTTGCATACATCACTGTCCCTAATGACTCTTAATGTGTCTTACTGTTGCATACATCACTGTCCCTGCTATGACTATTAATGTGTCTTACTGTTGCATACATCACTGTCCCTGCTATGACTCTTAATGTGTCTTACTGCTGCATACATCACTGTCCCTGCTATGACTCTTCATGTCTTACTGTTGCATACATCACTGTCCCTAATGACTCTTAATGTGTCTTACTGTTGCATACATCACTGTCCCTAATGACTCTTAATGTGTCTTACTGTTGCATACATCACTGTCCCTGCTATGACTCTTAATGTGTCTTACTGTTGTATACATCACTGTCCCTGCTATGACTCTTCATGTGTCTTACTGTTGCATACATCACTGTCCCTGCTATGACTCTTAATGTGTCTTACTGTTGCATACATCACTGTCCCTAATGACTCTTCATGTGTCTTACTGTTGCATAAATCACTGTCCCTGCTATGACTCTTAATGTGTCTTACTGTTGCATACATCACTGTCCCTGCTATGACTTTTCATGTCTTACTGTTGCATACATCACTGTCCCTGCTATGACTCTTAATGTGTCTTACTGTTGCATACATCACTGTCCCTAATGACTCTTAATGACTGTTGCATACATCACTGTCCCTTACTGTCTTACTGTTGCATACATCACTGTCCCTGCTATGACTCTTCATGTGTCTTACTGTTGCATACATCACTGTCCCTAATGACTCTTAATGTGTCTTACTGTTGCATACATCACTGTCCCTGCTATGACTATTAATGTGTCTTACTGTTGCATACATCACTGTCCCTGCTATGACTCTTAATGTGTCTTACTGTTGCATACATCACTGTCCCTGCTATGACTCTTCATGTCTTACTGTTGCATACATCACTGTCCCTAATGACTCTTAATGTGTCTTACTGTTGCATACATCACTGTCCCTAATGACTCTTAATGTGTCTTACTGTTGCATACATCACTGTCCCTGCTATGACTCTTAATGTGTCTTACTGTTGCATACATCACTGTCCCTGCTATGACTCTTCATGTGTCTTACTGTTGCATACATCACTGTCCCTGCTATGACTCTTAATGTGTCTTACTGTTGCATACATCACTGTCCCTAATGACTCTTAATGTGTCTTACTGTTGCATACATCACTGTCCTGCTATGACTCTTCATGTCTTACTGTTGCATACATCACTGTCCCTGCTATGACTCTTAATGTCTTACTGTTGCATACATCACTGTCCCTGCTATGACTCTTAATGTGTCTTACTGTTGCATACATCACTGTCCCTGCTATGACTCTTAATGTCTTACTGTTGCATACATCACTGTCCCTGCTATGACTCTTAATGAGTCTTACTGTTGCATACATCACTGTCCCTGCTATGACTCTTCATGTGTCTTACTGTTGCATACATCACTGTCCCTGCTATGACTCTTAATGTGTCTTACTGTTGCATACATCACTGTCCCTGCTATGACTCTTCATGTGTCTTACTGTTGCATAAATCACTGTCCCTGCTATGACTCTTAATGTGTCTTACTGTTGCATACATCACTGTCCCTGCTATGACTTTTCATGTCTTACTGTTGCATACATCACTGTCCCTGCTATGACTCTTAATGTGTCTTACTGTTGCATACATCACTGTCCCTAATGACTCTTAATGTGTCTTACTGTTGCATACATCACTGTCCCTGCTATGACTTTTAATGTGTCTTACTGTTGCATACATCACTGTCCCTGCTATGACTCTTCATGTCTTACTGTTGCATACATCACTGTCCCTAATGACTCTTAATGTGTCTTACTGTTGCATACATCACTGTCCCTAATGACTCTTAATGTGTCTTACTGTTGCATACATCACTGTCCCTAATGACTCGTAATGTGTCTTACTGTTGCATACATCACTGTCCCTGCTATGACTCTTAATGTGTCTTACTGTTGCATACATCACTGTCCCTGCTATGACTCTTAATGTGTCTTACTGTTGCATACATCACTGTCCCTGCTATGACTCTTCATGTCTTACTGTTGCATACATCACTGTCCCTAATGACTCTTAATGTGTCTTACTGTTGCATACATCACTGTCCCTGCTATGACTCTTAATGTGTCTTACTGTTGCATACATCACTGTCCCTGCTATGACCCTTAATGTGTTTTACTGTTGCATACATCACTGTCCCTAATGACTCTTAATGTGTCTTACTGTTGCATACATCACTGTCCCTGCTAATGACTCTTAATGTGTCTTACTGTTGCATACATCACTGTCCCTGCTATGACTCTTAATGTGTCTTACTGTTGCATACATCACTGTCCCTGCTATGACTCTTAATGTCTTACTGTTGCATACATCACTGTCCCTGCTATGACTATTCATATCTTACTGTTGCATACATCACTGTCCCTAATGACTCTTAATGTGTCTTACTGTTGCATACATCACTGTCCCTGCTATGACTCTTAATGTGTCTTACTGTTGCATACATCACTGTCCCTGCTATGACTCTTAATGTGTCTTACTGTTGCATACATCACTGTCCCTGCTATGACTCTTAATGTGTCTTACTGTTGCATACATCACTGTCCCTAATGACTCTTAATGTGTCTTACTGTTGCATACATCACTGTCCCTAATGACTCTTAATGTGTCTTACTGTTGCATACATCACTGTCCCTGCTATGACTATTAATGTGTCTTACTGTTGCATACATCACTGTCCCTGCTATGACTCTTCATGTCTTACTGTTGCATACATCACTGTCCCTAATGACTCTTAATGTGTCTTACTGTTGCATACATCACTGTCCCTAATGACTCTTAATGTGTCTTACTGTTGCATACATCACTGTCCCTGCTATGACTCTTAATGTGTCTTACTGTTGCATACATCACTGTCCCTGCTATGACTCTTCATGTGTCTTACTGTTGCATACATCACTGTCCCTGCTATGACTCTTAATGTGTCTTACTGTTGCATACATCACTGTCCCTAATGACTCTTAATGTGTCTTACTGTTGCATACATCACTGTCCCTGCTATGACTCTTCATGTCTTACTGTTGCATACATCACTGTCCCTGCTATGACTCTTAATGTCTTACTGTTGCATACATCACTGTCCCTGCTATGACTCTTAATGTGTCTTACTGTTGCATACATCACTGTCCCTGCTATGACTCTTAATGTCTTACTGTTGCATACATCACTGTCCCTGCTATGACTCTTAATGTGTCTTACTGTTGCATACATCACTGTCCCTGCTATGACTCTTAATGTGTCTTACTGTTGCATACATCACTGTCCCTGCTATGACTCTTAATGTGTCTTACTGTTGCATACATCACTGTCCCTAATGACTCTTAATGTGTCTTACTGTTGCATACATCACTGTCCCTAATGACTCGTAATGTGTCTTACTGTTGCATACATCACTGTCCCTGCTATGACTCTTAATGTGTCTTACTGTTGCATACATCACTGTCCCTGCTATGACTCTTCATGTGTCTTACTGTTGCATACATCACTGTCCCTGCTATGACTCTTAATGTGTCTTACTGTTGCATACATCACTGTCCCTGCTATGACTCTTAATGTGTCTTACTGTTGCATACATCACTGTCCCTGCTATGACTCTTAATGTGTCTTACTGTTGCATACATCACTGTCCCTAATGACTCTTAATGTGTCTTACTGTTGCATACATCACTGTCCCTAATGACTCGTAATGTGTCTTACTGTTGCATACATCACTGTCCCTGCTATGACTCTTAATGTGTCTTACTGTTGTATACATCACTGTCCCTGCTATGACTCTTCATGTGTCTTACTGTTGCATACATCACTGTCCCTGCTATGACTCTTAATGTCTTACTGTTGCATACATCACTGTCCCTGCTATGACTCTTAATGTGTCTTACTGTTGCATACATCACTGTCCCTGCTATGACTCTTAATGTGTCTTACTGTTGCATACATCACTGTCCCTGCTATGACTCTTAATGTGTCTTACTGTTGCATACATCACTGTCCCTGCTATGACCCTTAATGTGTTTTACTGTTGCATACATCACTGTCCCTAATGACTCTTAATGTGTCTTACTGTTGCATACATCACTGTCCCTGCTATGACTCTTAATGTGTCTTACTGTTGCATACATCACTGTCCCTGCTATGACTCTTAATGTGTCTTACTGTTGCATACATCACTGTCCCTGCTATGACTCTTCATGTGTCTTACTGTTGCATACATCACTGTCCCTGCTATGACTCTTAATGTGTTTACTGTTGCATACATCACTGTCCCTGCTATGACTCTTAATGTGTCTTACTGTTGCATACATCACTGTCCCTGCTATGACTCTTAATGTGTCTTACTGTTGCATACATCACTGTCCCTGCTATGACTCTTAATGTGTTTTACTGTTGCATACATCACTGTCCCTGCTATGACTCTTAATGTGTCTTACTGTTGCATACATCACTGTCCCTAATGACTCTTAATGTGTCTTACTGTTGCATACATCACTGTCCCTGCTATGACTCTTAATGTGTCTTACTGTTGCATACATCACTGTCCCTGCTATGACTCTTAATGTGTCTTACTGTTGCATACATCACTGTCCCTAATGACTCTTAATGTGTCTTACTGTTGCATACATCACTGTCCCTATGACTCTTCATGTATTACTGTTGCATACATCACTGTCCCTGCTATGACTTTTAATGTGTCTTACTGTTGCATACATCACTGTCCCTGCTATGACTCTTAATGTGTTTTACTGTTGCATACATCACTGTCCCTGCTATGACTCTTAATGTGTCTTACTGTTGCATACATCACTGTCCCTGCTATGACTCTTAATGTGTCTTACTGTTGCATACATCACTGTCCCTGCTATGACTCTTCATGTCTTACTGTTGCATACATCACTGTCCCTAATGACTCTTAATGTGTCTTACTGTTGCATACATCACTGTCCCTAATGACTCTTAATGTGTCTTACTGTTGCATACATCACTGTCCCTAATGACTCTTAATGTGTCTTACTGTTGCATACATCACTGTCCCTGCTATGACTCTTAATGTGTCTTACTGTTGCATACATCACTGTCCCTGCTATGACTCTTAATGTGTCTTACTGTTGCATACATCACTGTCCCTGCTATGACTCTTCATGTCTTACTGTTGCATACATCACTGTCCCTAATGACTCTTAATGTGTCTTACTGTTGCATACATCACTGTCCCTACTGTCTTACTGTTGCATACATGACTGTCCCTGCTATGACTCTTAATGTGTCTTACTGTTGCATACATCACTGTCCCTGCTATGACTCTTAATGTGTCTTACTGTTGCATACATCACTGTCCCTGCTATGACTCTTAATGTGTCTTACTGTTGCATACATCACTGTCCCTAATGACTCTTAATGTGTCTTACTGTTGCATACATCACTGTCCCTGCTATGACTCTTCATGTGTCTTACTGTTGCATACATCACTGTCCCTGCTATGACTCTTAATGTGTCTTACTGTTGCATACATCATTGTCCCTGCTATGACTCTTAATGTGTCTTACTGTTGCATACATCACTGTCCCTGCTATGACTCTTAATGTCTTACTGTTGCATACATCACTGTCCCTGCTATGACTCTTCATGTCTTACTGTTGCATACATCACTGTCCCTAATGACTCTTAATGTGTCTTACTGTTGCATACATCACTGTCCCTAATGACTCGTAATGTGTCTTACTGTTGCATACATCACTGTCCCTAATGACTCTTAATGTGTCTTACTGTTGCATACATCACTGTCCCTGCTATGACTCTTAATGTGTCTTACTGTTGTATACATCACTGTCCCTGCTATGACTCTTCATGTGTCTTACTGTTGCATACATCACTGTCCCTGCTATGACTCTTAATGTGTCTTACTGTTGCATACATCACTGTCCCTAATGACTCTTAATGTGTCTTACTGTTGCATACATCACTGTCCCTGCTATGACTCTTCATGTCTTACTGTTGCATACATCACTGTCCCTGCTATGACTCTTAATGTGTCTTACTGTTGCATACATCACTGTCCCTGCTATGACTCTTAATGTCTTACTGTTGCATACATCACTGTCCCTGCTATGACTCTTAATGTGTATTACTGTTGCATACATCACTGTCCCTGCTATGACTCTTAATGTGTCTTACTGTTGCATACATCACTGTCCCTGCTATGACTCTTAATGTGTCTTACTGTTGCATACATCACTGTCCCTGCTATGACTCTTCATGTCTTACTGTTGCATACATCACTGTCCCTGCTATGACTCTTAATGTGTCTTACTGTTGCATACATCACTGTCCCTAATGACTCTTAATGTGTCTTACTGTTGCATACATCACTGTCCCTGCTATGACTCTTCATGTGTCTTACTGTTGCATACATCACTGTCCCTGCTATGACTCTTAATGTGTCTTACTGTTGCATACATCACTGTCCCTGCTATGACTTTTAATGTGTCTTACTGTTGCATACATCACTGTCCCTGCTATGACTCTTAATGTCTTACTGTTGCATACATCACTGTCCCTGCTATGACTCTTAATGTGTCTTACTGTTGCATACATCACTGTCCCTGCTATGACTCTTAATGTGTCTTACTGTTGCATACATCACTGTCCCTGCTATGACTATTAATGTGTCTTACTGTTGCATACATCACTGTCCCTGCTATGACTCTTAATGTGTCTTACTGTTGCATACATCACTGTCCCTGCTATGACTCTTAATGTGTCTTACTGTTGCATACATCACTGTCCCTGCAATGTGTTTTACTGTTGCACATCACTGTCCCTACTTAATGTGTCTTACTGTCCCTACATCACTGTCCCTAATGTGTGTCTTACTGTTGCATACATCACTGTCCCTGCTATGACTCTTAATGTGTCTTACTGTTGCATACATCACTGTCCCTGCTATGACTCTTCAATGTGTCTTACTGTTGCATACATCACTGTCCCTGCTATGACTCTTCATGTGTCTTACTGTTGCATACATCACTGTCCCTGCTATGACTCTTAATGTGTCTTACTGTTGCATACATCACTGTCCCTGCTATGACTCTTAATGTGTCTTACTGTTGCATACATCACTGTCCCTGCTATGACTCTTCATGTCTTACTGTTGCATACATCACTGTCCCTAATGACTCTTAATGTGTCTTACTGTTGCATACATCACTGTCCCTAATGACTCGTAATGTGTCTTACTGTTGCATACATCACTGTCCCTAATGACTCTTAATGTGTCTTACTGTTGCATACATCACTGTACCTGCTATGACTCTTAATGTGTCTTACTGTTGTATACATCACTGTCCCTGCTATGACTCTTCATGTGTCTTACTGTTGCATACATCACTGTCCCTGCTATGACTCTTAATGTCTTACTGTTGCATACATCACTGTCCCTGCTATGACTCTTAATGTGTCTTACTGTTGCATACATCACTGTCTCTGCTATGACTCTTAATGTCTTACTGTTGCATACATCACTGTCCCTGCTATGACTCTTCATGTCTTACTGTTGCATACATCACTGTCCCTAATGACTCTTAATGTGTCTTACTGTTGCATACATCACTGTCCCTAATGACTCTAATGTGTCTTACTGTTGCATACATCACTGTCCCTAATGACTCTTAATGTGTCTTACTGTTGCATACATCACTGTCCCTGCTATGACTCTTAATGTGTCTTACTGTTGTATACATCACTGTCCCTGCTATGACTCTTCATGTGTCTTACTGTTGCATACATCACTGTCCCTGCTATGACTCTTAATGTCTTACTGTTGCATACATCACTGTCCCTGCTATGACTTTAATGTGTCTTACTGTTGCATACATCACTGTCCCTGCTATGACTCTTAATGTGTCTTGTTGCATACTGTTGCATACATCACTGTCCCTGCTATGACTCTTAATGTGTCTTACTGTTGCATACATCACTGTCCCTAATGACTCGTAATGTGTCTTACTGTTGCATACATCACTGTCCCTAATGACTCTTAATGTGTCTTACTGTTGCATACATCACTGTACCTGCTATGACTCTTAATCTTACTGTTGTATACATCACTGTCCCTGCTATGACTCTTCATGTGTCTTACTGTTGCATACATCACTGTCCCTGCTATGACTCTTAATGTGTTTTACTGTTGCATACATCACTGTCCCTAATGACTCTTAATGTGTCTTACTGCTGCATACATCACTGTCCCTGCTATGACTCTTAATGTGTCTTACTGTTGCATACATCACTGTCCCTGCTATGACTCTTCATGTGTCTTACTGTTGCATACATCACTGTCCCTGCTATGACTCTTAATGTGTCTTACTGTTGCATACATCACTGTCCCTGCTATGACTCTTCATGTGTCTTACTGTTGCATAAATCACTGTCCCTGCTATGACTCTTAATGTGTCTTACTGTTGCATACATCACTGTCTCTGCTATGACTCTTAATGTCTTACTGTTGCATACATCACTGTCCCTGCTATGACTCTTCATGTCTTACTGTTGCATACATCACTGTCCCTAATGACTCTTAATGTGTCTTACTGTTGCATACATCACTGTCCCTAATGACTCGTAATGTGTCTTACTGTTGCATACATCACTGTCCCTAATGACTCTTAATGTGTCTTACTGTTGCATACATCACTGTACCTGCTATGACTCTTAATGTGTCTTACTGTTGTATACATCACTGTCCCTGCTATGACTCTTCATGTGTCTTACTGTTGCATACATCACTTACTGTTGCCATCACTGTCCCTGCTATGACTCTTAATGTGTCTTACTGTTGCATACATCACTGTCTCTGCTATGACTCTTAATGTCTTACTGTTGCATACATCACTGTCCCTGCTATGACTCTTCATGTCTTACTGTTGCATACATCACTGTCCCTAATGACTCTTAATGTGTCTTACTGTTGCATACATCACTGTCCCTAATGACTCTTAATGTGTCTTACTGTTGCATACATCACTGTCCCTAATGACTCTTAATGTGTCTTACTGTTGCATACATCACTGTCCTGCTATGACTCTTAATGTGTCTTACTGTTGTATACATCACTGTCCCTGCTATGACTCTTCATGTGTCTTACTGTTGCATACATCACTGTCCCTGCTATGACTCTTAATGTGTCTTACTGTTGCATACATCACTGTCCCTAATGACTCTTAATGTGTCTTACTGTTGCATACATCACTGTCCCTGCTATGACTCTTGTCTTACTGTTGCATACATCACTGTCCCTGCTATGACTCTTAATGTCTTACTGTTGCATACATCACTGTCCCTGCTATGACTCTTAATGTGTTCTTACTGTTCTATACATCACTGTCCCTTATGACTCTTAATGTGTCTTACTGTTGCATACATCACTGTCCCTGCTATGACCCTTAATGTGTTTTACTGTTGCATACATCACTGTCCCTAATGACTCTTAATGTGTCTTACTGTTGCATACATCACTGTCCCTGCTATGACTCTTAATGTGTCTTACTGTTGCATACATCACTGTCCCTGCTATGACTCTTCATGTGTCTTACTGTTGCATACATCACTGTCCCTGCTATGACTCTTAATGTGTCTTACTGTTGCATACATCACTGTCCCTGCTATGACTCTTCATGTGTCTTACTGTTGCATAAATCACTGTCCCTGCTATGACTCTTAATGTGTCTTACTGTTGCATACATCACTGTCCCTGCTATGACTTTTCATGTCTTACTGTTGCATACATCACTGTCCCTGCTATGACTCTTAATGTGTCTTACTGTTGCATACATCACTGTCCCTAATGACTCTTAATGTGTCTTACTGTTGCATACATCACTGTCCCTGCTATGACTTTTAATGTGTCTTACTGTTGCATACATCACTGTCCCTGCTATGACTCTTCATGTCTTACTGTTGCATACATCACTGTCCCTAATGACTCTTAATGTGTCTTACTGTTGCATACATCACTGTCCCTAATGACTCTTAATGTGTCTTACTGTTGCATACATCACTGTCCCTAATGACTCTTAATGTGTCTTACTGTTGCATACATCACTGTCCCTGCTATGACTCTTAATGTGTCTTACTGTTGTATACATCACTGTCCCTGCTATGACTCTTCATGTGTCTTACTGTTGCATACATCACTGTCCCTGCTATGACTCTTAATGTCTTACTGTTGCATACATCACTGTCCCTGCTATGACTCTTAATGTGTCTTACTGTTGCATACATCACTGTCCCTGCTATGACTCTTAATGTTTCTTACTGTTGCATACATCACTGTCCCTGCTATGACTCTTAATGTGTCTTACTGTTGCATACATCACTGTCCCTGCTATGACCCTTAATGTGTTTTACTGTTGCTTCACTGTCCCTAATGACTCTTAATGTGTCTTACTGTTGCATACATCACTGTCCCTGCTATGACTCTTCATGTATTACTGTTGCATACATCACTGTCCCTGCTATGACTTTTAATGTGTCTTACTGTTGCATACATCACTGTCCCTGCTATGACTCTTAATGTGTTTTACTGTTGCATACATCACTGTCCCTAATGACTCTTAATGTGTCTTACTGCTGCATACATCACTGTCCCTGCTATGACTCTTAATGTGTCTTACTGTTGCATACATCACTGTCCCTGCTATGACTCTTAATGTGTCTTACTGTTGCATACATCACTGTCTCTGCTATGACTCTTAATGTCTTACTGTTGCATACATCACTGTCCCTGCTATGACTATTCATATCTTACTGTTGCATACATCACTGTCCCTAATGACTCTTAATGTGTCTTACTGTTGCATACATCACTGTCCCTGCTATGACTCTTAATGTGTCTTACTGTTGCATACATCACTGTCCCTGCTATGACTCTTAATGTGTCTTACTGTTGCATACATCACTGTCCCTGCTATGACTCTTAATGTGTCTTACTGTTGCATACATCACAGTCCCTAATGACTCGTAATGTGTCTTACTGTTGCATACATCACTGTCCCTAATGACTCTTAATGTGTCTTACTGTTGCATACATCACTGTCCCTGCTATGACTCTTAATGTGTCTTACTGTTGCATACATCACTGTCCCTGCTATGACTCTTAATGTGTCTTACTGTTGCATACATCACTGTCCCTGCTATGACTCTTCATGTCTTACTGTTGCATACATCACTGTCCCTAATGACTCTTAATGTGTCTTACTGTTGCATACATCACTGTCCCTAATGACTCTTAATGTGTCTTACTGTTGCATACATCACTGTCCCTGCTATGACTCTTAATGTGTCTTACTGTTGCATCACTGTCCCTGCTATGACTCTTCATGTGTCTTACTGTTGCATACATCACTGTCCCTATGACTCTTCATGTGTCTTACTGTTGCATACATCACTGTCCCTGCTATGACTCTTAATGTGTCTTACTGTTGCATACATCACTGTCCCTGCTGACTCTTAATGTCTTACTGTTGCATACATCACTGTCCCTGCTATGACTCTTCATGTCTTACTGTTGCATACATCACTGTCCCTAATGACTCTTAATGTGTCTTACTGTTGCATACATCACTGTCCCTAATGACTCCTTACTGTTGCATACATCACTGTCCCTAATGACTCTTAATGTGTCTTACTGTTGCATACATCACTGTCCCTGCTATGACTCTTAATGTGTCTTACTGTTGCATACATCACTGTCCCTGCTATGACTCTTAATGTGTCTTACTGTTGCATACATCACTGTCCCTGCTATGACTCTTAATGTCTTACTGTTGCATACATCACTGTCCCTGCTACTCTTAATGTGTCTTACTGTTGCATACATCACTGTCCCTGCTATGACTCTTAATGTCTTACTGTTGCATACATCACTGTCCCTGTCCTTCTGTCTTACTGTTGCATACATCACTGTCCCTACTCTTAATGTGTCTTACTGTTGCATACATCACTGTCCCTAATGACTCTTATGACTGTTGCTTCACTGTCCCTAATGACTCTTAATGTGTCTTACTGTTGCATACATCACTGTCCCTGCTATGACTCTTAATGTGTCTTACTGTTGCATACATCACTGTCCCTGCTATGACTCTTCATGTGTCTTACTGTTGCATACATCACTGTCCCTGCTATGACTCTTAATGTCTTACTGTTGCATACATCACTGTCCCTGCTATGACTCTTAATGTGTCTTACTGTTGCATACATCACTGTCCCTGCTATGACTCTTAATGTCTTACTGTTGCATACATCACTGTCCCTGCTATGACTCTTCATGTCTTACTGTTGCATACATCACTGTCCCTAATGACTCTTAATGTGTCTTACTGTTGCATACATCACTGTCCCTGCTGACTCTTAATGTGTCTTACTGTTGCATACATCACTGTCCCTAATGACTCTTAATGTGTCTTACTGTTGCATACATCACTGTCCCTGCTATGACTCTTAATGTGTCTTACTGTTGCATACATCACTGTCCCTGCTATGACTCTTAATGTGTCTTACTGTTGCATACATCACTGTCCCTGCTATGACTCTTAATGTCTTACTGTTGCATACATCACTACTTACTGTTGCATACATCACTGTCCCTAATGACTCTTAATGTGTCTTACTGTTGCATACATCACTGTCCCTAATGACTCTTAATGTGTCTTACTGTTGCATACATCACTGTCCCTAATGACTCTTAATGTGTCTTACTGTTGCATACATCACTGTCCCTGCTATGACTCTTAATGTGTCTTACTGTTGCATACATCACTGTCCCTGCTATGACTCTTCATGTGTCTTACTGTTGCATACATCACTGTCCCTGCTATGACTCTTAATGTCTTACTGTTGCATACATCACTGTCCCTGCTATGACTCTTAATGTGTCTTACTGTTGCATACATCACTGTCCCTGCTATGACTCTTAATGTCTTATGTTGCACATCACTGTCCCTGCTATGACTCTTCATGTCTTACTGTTGCATACATCACTGTCCCTAATGACTCTTGTGTCTTACTGTTGCATACATCACTGTCCCTAATGACTCTTAATGTGTCTTACTGTTGCATACATCACTGTCACTGTCCCTAATGACTCTTAATGTGTCTTACTGTTGCATACATCACTGTCCCTGCTATGACTCTTAATGTGTCTTACTGTTGCATACATCACTGTCCCTGCTATGACTCTTAATGTGTCTTACTGTTGCATACATCACTGTCCCTGCTATGACTTAATGTGTCTTACTGTTGCATACATCACTGTCCCTGCTATGACTCTTAATGTCTTACTGTTGCATACATCACTGTCCCTGCTATGACTCTTCATGTCTTACTGTTGCATACATCACTGTCCCTGCTATGACTCTTAATGTGTCTTACTGTTGCATACATCACTGTCCCTAATGACTAATGACTCTTGTCCCTAATGTGTCTTACTGTTGCATACATCACTGTCCCTGCTATGACTCTTAATGTGTCTTACTGTTGCATACATCACTGTCCCTGCTATGACTCTTCATGTGTCTTACTGTTGCATACATCACTGTCCCTGCTATGACTCTTAATGTCTTACTGTTGCATACATCACTGTCCCTGCTATGACTCTTAATGTGTCTTACTGTTGCATACATCACTGTCCCTGCTATGACTCTTAATGTGTCTTACTGTTGCATACATCACTGTCCCTGCTATGACTCTTAACTGTTGTACATCACTGTCCCTACTCTTAATGTGTCTTACTGTTGCATACATCACTGTCCCTGCTTACTGACATCACTTCCCTAATGTGTCTTACTGTTGCATACATCACTGTCCCTGCTATGACTCTTAATGTGTCTTACTGTTGTATACATCACTGTCCCTGCTATGACTCTTCATGTGTCTTACTGTTGCATACATCACTGTCCCTGCTATGACCCTTAATGTGTTTTACTGTTGCATACATCACTGTCCCTAATGACTCTTAATGTGTCTTACTGCTGCATACATCACTGTCCCTGCTATGACTCTTAATGTGTCTTACTGTTGCATACATCACTGTCCCTGCTATGACTCTTCATGTGTCTTACTGTTGCATACATCACTGTCCCTGCTATGACTCTTAATGTGTCTTACTGTTGCATACATCACTGTCCCTGCTATGACTCTTCATGTGTCTTACTGTTGCATAAATCACTGTCCCTGCTATGACTCTTAATGTGTCTTACTGTTGCATACATCACTGTCTCTGCTATGACTCTTAATGTGTTGCTTACTGTTGCATACATCACTGTTGCATACATCACTGTCCCTAATGACTCTTAATGTGTCTTACTGTTGCATACATCACTGTCCCTAATGACTCTTAATGTGTCTTACTGTTGCATACATCACTGTCCCTAATGACTCTTAATGTGTCTTACTGTTGCATACATCACTGTCCCTGCTATGACTCTTAATGTGTCTTACTGTTGTATACATCACTGTCCCTGCTATGACTCTTCATGTGTCTTACTGTTGCATACATCACTGTCCCTGCTATGACTCTTAATGTCTTACTGTTGCATACATCACTGTCCCTGCTATGACTCTTAATGTGTCTTACTGTTGCATACATCACTGTCTCTGCTATGACTCTTAATGTCTTACTGTTGCATACATCACTGTCCCTGCTATGACTCTTCATGTCTTACTGTTGCATACATCACTGTCCCTAATGACTCTTAATGTGTCTTACTGTTGCATACATCACTGTCCCTAATGACTCGTAATGTGTCTTACTGTTGCATACATCACTGTCCCTAATGACTCTTAATGTGTCTTACTGTTGCATACATCACTGTACCTGCTATGACTCTTAATGTGTCTTACTGTTGTATACATCACTGTCCCTGCTATGACTCTTCATGTGTCTTACTGTTGCATACATCACTGTCCCTGCTATGACTCTTAATGTGTCTTACTGTTGCATACATCACTGTCCCTAATGACTCTTAATGTGTCTTACTGTTGCATACATCACTGTCCCTGCTATGACTCTTCATGTCTTACTGTTGCATACATCACTGTCCCTGCTATGACTCTTAATGTGTCTTACTGTTGCATACATCACTGTCCCTGCTATGACTCTTAATGTTTCTTACTGTTCTATACATCACTGTCCCTGCTATGACTCTTAATGTGTCTTACTGTTGCATACATCACTGTCCCTGCTATGACCCTTAATGTGTTTTACTGTTGCATACATCACTGTCCCTAATGACTCTTAATGTGTCTTACTGCTGCATACATCACTGTCCCTGCTATGACTCTTAATGTGTCTTACTGTTGCATACATCACTGTCCCTGCTATGACTCTTCATGTGTCTTACTGTTGCATACATCACTGTCCCTGCTATGACTCTTAATGTGTCTTACTGTTGCATACATCACTGTCCCTGCTATGACTCTTCATGTGTCTTACTGTTGCATAAATCACTGTCCCTGCTATGACTCTTAATGTGTCTTACTGTTGCATACATCACTGTCCCTGCTATGACTTTTCATGTCTTACTGTTGCATACATCACTGTCCCTGCTATGACTCTTAATGTGTCTTACTGTTGCATACATCACTGTCCCTAATGACTCTTAATGTGTCTTACTGTTGCATACATCACTGTCCCTGCTATGACTTTTAATGTGTCTTACTGTTGCATACATCACTGTCCCTGCTATGACTCTTCATGTCTTACTGTTGCATACATCACTGTCCCTAATGACTCTTAATGTGTCTTACTGTTGCATACATCACTGTCCCTAATGACTCTTAATGTGTCTTACTGTTGCATACATCACTGTCCCTAATGACAATGTGTCTTACTGTTGCATACATCACTGTCCCTGCTATGACTCTTAATGTGTCTTACTGTTGTATACATCACTGTCCCTGCTATGACTCTTCATGTGTCTTACTGTTGCATACATCACTGTCCCTGCTATGACTCTTAATGTCTTACTGTTGCATACATCACTGTCCCTGCTATGACTCTTAATGTGTCTTACTGTTGCATACATCACTGTCCCTGCTATGACTCTTAATGTTTCTTACTGTTGCATACATCACTGTCCCTGCTATGACTCTTAATGTGTCTTACTGTTGCATACATCACTGTCCCTGCTATGACCCTTAATGTGTTTTACTGTTGCATACATCACTGTCCCTAATGACTCTTAATGTGTCTTACTGTTGCATACATCACTGTCCCTGCTATGACTCTTCATGTATTACTGTTGCATACATCACTGTCCCTGCTATGACTTTTAATGTGTCTTACTGTTGCATACATCACTGTCCCTGCTATGACCCTTAATGTGTTTTACTGTTGCATACATCACTGTCCCTAATGACTCTTAATGTGTCTTACTGCTGCATACATCACTGTCCCTGCTATGACTCTTAATGTGTCTTACTGTTGCATACATCACTGTCCCTGCTATGACTCTTAATGTGTCTTACTGTTGCATACATCACTGTCTCTGCTATGACTCTTAATGTCTTACTGTTGCATACATCACTGTCCCTGCTATGACTTTCATATCTTACTGTTGCATACATCACTGTCCCTAATGACTCTTAATGTGTCTTACTGTTGCATACATCACTGTCCCTGCTATGACTCTTAATGTGTCTTACTGTTGCATACATCACTGTCCCTGCTATGACTCTTAATGTGTCTTACTGTTGCATACATCACTGTCCCTGCTATGACTCTTAATGTGTCTTACTGTTGCATACATCACTGTCCCTAATGACTCGTGACTGTCTTACTGTGTCTTACTGTTGCATACATCACTGTCCCTGCTATGACTATTAATGTGTCTTACTGTTGCATACATCACTGTCCCTGCTATGACTCTTAATGTGTCTTACTGCTGCATACATCACTGTCCCTGCTATGACTCTTCATGTCTTACTGTTGCATACATCACTGTCCCTAATGACTCTTAATGTGTCTTACTGTTGCATACATCACTGTCCCTAATGACTCTTAATGTGTCTTACTGTTGCATACATCACTGTCCCTGCTATGACTCTTAATGTGTCTTACTGTTGTATACATCACTGTCCCTGCTATGACTCTTCATGTGTCTTACTGTTGCATACATCACTGTCCCTGCTATGACTCTTAATGTGTCTTACTGTTGCATACATCACTGTCCCTAATGACTCTTAATGTGTCTTACTGTTGCATACATCACTGTCCCTGCTATGACTCTTCATGTCTTACTGTTGCATACATCACTGTCCCTGCTATGACTCTTAATGTCTTACTGTTGCATACATCACTGTCCCTGCTATGACTCTTAATGTGTCTTACTGTTGCATACATCACTGTCCCTGCTATGACTCTTAATGTTTCTTACTGTTGCATACATCACTGTCCCTGCTATGACTCTTAATGTGTCTTACTGTTGCATACATCACTGTCCCTAATGACTCTTAATGTGTCTTACTGTTGCATACATCACTGTCCCTAATGACTCGTAATGTGTCTTACTGTTGCATACATCACTGTCCCTGCTATGACTCTTAATGTGTCTTACTGTTGTATACATCACTGTCCCTGCTATGACTCTTCATGTGTCTTACTGTTGCATACATCACTGTCCCTGCTATGACTCTTAATGTCTTACTGTTGCATACATCACTGTCCCTGCTATGACTCTTAATGTGTCTTACTGTTGCATACATCACTGTCCCTGCTATGACTCTTAATGTTTCTTACTGTTGCATACATCACTGTCCCTGCTATGACTCTTAATGTGTCTTACTGTTGCATACATCACTGTCCCTGCTATGACCCTTAATGTGTTTTACTGTTGCATACATCACTGTCCCTAATGACTCTTAATGTGTCTTACTGCTGCATACATCACTGTCCCTGCTATGACTCTTAATGTGTCTTACTGTTGCATACATCACTGTCCCTGCTATGACTCTTAATGTGTCTTACTGCTGCATACATCACTGTCCCTGCTATGACTCTTCATGCCTTACTGTTGCATACATCACTGTCCCTGCTATGACTCTTAATGTGTTTTACTGTTGCATACATCACTGTCCCTGCTATGACTCTTAATGTGTCTTACTGCTGCATACATCACTGTCCCTGCTATGACTCTTCATGCCTTACTGTTGCATACATCACTGTCCCTGCTATGACTCTTAATGTGTTTTACTGTTGCATACATCACTGTCTCTGCTATGACTCTTAATGTCTTACTGTTGCATACATCACTGTCCCTGCTATGACTCTTCATGTCTTACTGTTGCATACATCACTGTCCCTAATGACTCTTAATGTGTCTTACTGTTGCATACATCACTGTCCCTAATGACTCGTAATGTGTCTTACTGTTGCATACATCACTGTCCCTAATGACTCTTAATGTGTCTTACTGTTGCATACATCACTGTACCTGCTATGACTCTTAATGTGTCTTACTGTTGTATACATCACTGTCCCTGCTATGACTCTTCATGTGTCTTACTGTTGCATACATCACTGTCCCTGCTATGACTCTTAATGTCTTACTGTTGCATACATCACTGTCCCTGCTATGACTCTTAATGTGTCTTACTGTTGCATACATCACTGTCTCTGCTATGACTCTTAATGTCTTACTGTTGCATACATCACTGTCCCTGCTATGACTCTTCATGTCTTACTGTTGCATACATCACTGTCCCTAATGACTCTTAATGTGTCTTACTGTTGCATACATCACTGTCCCTAATGACTCGTAATGTGTCTTACTGTTGCATACATCACTGTCCCTAATGACTCTTAATGTGTCTTACTGTTGCATACATCACTGTCCCTAATGACTCTTAATGTGTCTTACTGTTGTATACATCACTGTCCCTGCTATGACTCTTCATGTGTCTTACTGTTGCATACATCACTGTCCCTGCTATGACTCTTAATGTGTCTTACTGTTGCATACATCACTGTCCCTAATGACTCTTAATGTGTCTTACTGTTGCATACATCACTGTCCCTGCTATGACTCTTCATGTCTTACTGTTGCATACATCACTGTCCCTGCTATGACTCTTAATGTGTCTTACTGTTGCATACATCACTGTCCCTGCTATGACTCTTAATGTTTCTTACTGTTCTATACATCACTGTCCCTGCTATGACTCTTAATGTGTCTTACTGTTGCATACATCACTGTCCCTGCTATGACCCTTAATGTGTTTTACTGTTGCATACATCACTGTCCCTAATGACTCTTAATGTGTCTTACTGCTGCATACATCACTGTCCCTGCTATGACTCTTAATGTGTCTTACTGTTGCATACATCACTGTCCCTGCTATGACTCTTCATGTGTCTTACTGTTGCATACATCACTGTCCCTGCTATGACTCTTAATGTGTCTTACTGTTGCATACATCACTGTCCCTGCTATGACTCTTCATGTGTCTTACTGTTGCATAAATCACTGTCCCTGCTATGACTCTTAATGTGTCTTACTGTTGCATACATCACTGTCCCTGCTTTGACTTTTCATGTCTTACTGTTGCATACATCACTGTCCCTGCTATGACTCTTAATGTGTCTTACTGTTGCATACATCACTGTCCCTAATGACTCTTAATGTGTCTTACTGTTGCATACATCACTGTCCCTGCTATGACTTTTAATGTGTCTTACTGTTGCATACATCACTGTCCCTGCTATGACTCTTCATGTCTTACTGTTGCATACATCACTGTCCCTAATGACTCTTAATGTGTCTTACTGTTGCATACATCACTGTCCCTAATGACTCTTAATGTGTCTTACTGTTGCATACATCACTGTCCCTAATGACTCGTAATGTGTCTTACTGTTGCATACATCACTGTCCCTGCTATGACTCTTAATGTGTCTTACTGTTGTATACATCACTGTCCCTGCTATGACTCTTCATGTGTCTTACTGTTGCATACATCACTGTCCCTGCTATGACTCTTAATGTCTTACTGTTGCATACATCACTGTCCCTGCTATGACTCTTAATGTGTCTTACTGTTGCATACATCACTGTCCCTGCTATGACTCTTAATGTTTCTTACTGTTGCATACATCACTGTCCCTGCTATGACTCTTAATGTGTCTTACTGTTGCATACATCACTGTCCCTGCTATGACCCTTAATGTGTTTTACTGTTGCATACATCACTGTCCCTAATGACTCTTAATGTGTCTTACTGTTGCATACATCACTGTCCCTGCTATGACTCTTCATGTATTACTGTTGCATACATCACTGTCCCTGCTATGACTTTTAATGTGTCTTACTGTTGCATACATCACTGTCCCTGCTATGACCCTTAATGTGTTTTACTGTTGCATACATCACTGTCCCTAATGACTCTTAATGTGTCTTACTGCTGCATACATCACTGTCCCTGCTATGACTCTTAATGTGTCTTACTGTTGCATACATCACTCTCCCTGCTATGACTCTTAATGTGTCTTACTGTTGCATACATCACTGTCTCTGCTATGACTCTTAATGTCTTACTGTTGCATACATCACTGTCCCTGCTATGACTATTCATATCTTACTGTTGCATACATCACTGTCCCTAATGACTCTTAATGTGTCTTACTGTTGCATACATCACTGTCCCTGCTATGACTCTTAATGTGTCTTACTGTTGCATACATCACTGTCCCTGCTATGACTCTTAATGTGTCTTACTGTTGCATACATCACTGTCCCTGCTATGACTCTTAATGTGTCTTACTGTTGCATACATCACAGTCCCTAATGACTCGTAATGTGTCTTACTGTTGCATACATCACTGTCCCTAATGACTCTTAATGTGTCTTACTGTTGCATACATCACTGTCCCTGCTATGACTATTAATGTGTCTTACTGTTGCATACATCACTGTCCCTGCTATGACTCTTAATGTGTCTTACTGCTGCATACATCACTGTCCCTGCTATGACTCTTCATGTCTTACTGTTGCATACATCACTGTCCCTAATGACTCTTAATGTGTCTTACTGTTGCATACATCACTGTCCCTAATGACTCTTAATGTGTCTTACTGTTGCATACATCACTGTCCCTGCTATGACTCTTAATGTGTCTTACTGTTGTATACATCACTGTCCCTGCTATGACTCTTCATGTGTCTTACTGTTGCATACATCACTGTCCCTGCTATGACTCTTAATGTGTCTTACTGTTGCATACATCACTGTCCCTAATGACTCTTAATGTGTCTTACTGTTGCATACATCACTGTCCCTGCTATGACTCTTCATGTCTTACTGTTGCATACATCACTGTCCCTGCTATGACTCTTAATGTCTTACTGTTGCATACATCACTGTCCCTGCTATGACTCTTAATGTGTCTTACTGTTGCATACATCACTGTCCCTGCTATGACTCTTAATGTTTCTTACTGTTGCATACATCACTGTCCCTGCTATGACTCTTAATGTGTCTTACTGTTGCATACATCACTGTCCCTAATGACTCTTAATGTGTCTTACTGTTGCATACATCACTGTCCCTAATGACTCTTAATGTGTCTTACTGTTGCATACATCACTGTCCCTGCTATGACTCTTAATGTGTCTTACTGTTGTATACATCACTGTCCCTGCTATGACTCTTCATGTGTCTTACTGTTGCATACATCACTGTCCCTGCTATGACTCTTAATGTCTTACTGTTGCATACATCACTGTCCCTGCTATGACTCTTAATGTGTCTTACTGTTGCATACATCACTGTCCCTGCTATGACTCTTAATGTGTCTTACTGTTGCATACATCACTGTCCCTGCTATGACTCTTAATGTGTCTTACTGTTGCATACATCACTGTCCCTGCTATGACCCTTAATGTGTTTTACTGTTGCATACATCACTGTCCCTAATGACTCTTAATGTGTCTTACTGCTGCATACATCACTGTCCCTGCTATGACTCTTAATGTGTCTTACTGTTGCATACATCACTGTCCCTGCTATGACTCTTAATGTGTCTTACTGCTGCATACATCACTGTCCCTGCTATGACTCTTCATGCCTTACTGTTGCATACATCACTGTCCCTGCTATGACTCTTAATGTGTTTTACTGTTGCATACATCACTGTCCCTGCTATGACTCTTAATGTGTCTTACTGCTGCATACATCACTGTCCCTGCTATGACTCTTCATGCCTTACTGTTGCATACATCACTGTCCCTGCTATGACTCTTAATGTGTTTTACTGTTGCATACATCACTGTCCCTGCTATGACTCTTAATGTGTCTTACTGTTGCATACATCACTGTCCCTAATGACTCTTAATGTGTCTTACTGTTGTATACATCACTGTCCCTGCTATGACTCTTCATGTGTCTTACTGTTGCATACATCACTGTCCCTGCTATGACTCTTAATGTGTCTTACTGTTGCATACATCACTGTCCCTAATGACTCTTAATGTGTCTTACTGTTGCATACATCACTGTCCCTGCTATGACTCTTCATGTATTACTGTTGCATACATCACTGTCCCTGCTATGACTTTTAATGTGTCTTACTGTTGCATACATCACTGTCCCTGCTATGACTCTTAATGTGTTTTACTGTTGCATACATCACTGTCCCTGCTATGACTCTTAATGTGTCTTACTGTTGCATACATCACTGTCCCTGCTATGACTCTTAATGTGTCTTACTGTTGCATACATCACTGTCCCTGCTATGACTCTTAATGTGTCTTACTGTTGCATACATCACTGTCCCTAATGACTCGTAATGTGTCTTACTGTTGCATACATCACTGTCCCTAATGACTCTTAATGTGTCTTACTGTTGCATACATCACTGTCCCTGCTATGACTATTAATGTGTCTTACTGTTGCATACATCACTGTCCCTGCTATGACTCTTAATGTGTCTTACTGCTGCATACATCACTGTCCCTGCTATGACTCTTCATGTCTTACTGTTGCATACATCACTGTCCCTAATGACTCTTAATGTGTCTTACTGTTGCATACATCACTGTCCCTAATGACTCTTAATGTGTCTTACTGTTGCATACATCACTGTCCCTGCTATGACTCTTAATGTGTCTTACTGTTGTATACATCACTGTCCCTGCTATGACTCTTCATGTGTCTTACTGTTGCATACATCACTGTCCCTGCTATGACTCTTAATGTGTCTTACTGTTGCATACATCACTGTCCCTAATGACTCTTAATGTGTCTTACTGTTGCATACATCACTGTCCCTGCTATGACTCTTCATGTCTTACTGTTGCATACATCACTGTCCCTGCTATGACTCTTAATGTCTTACTGTTGCATACATCACTGTCCCTGCTATGACTCTTAATGTGTCTTACTGTTGCATACATCACTGTCTCTGCTATGACTCTTAATGTCTTACTGTTGCATACATCACTGTCCCTGCTATGACTCTTCATGTCTTACTGTTGCATACATCACTGTCCCTAATGACTCTTAATGTGTCTTACTGTTGCATACATCACTGTCCCTAATGACTCGTAATGTGTCTTACTGTTGCATACATCACTGTCCCTAATGACTCTTAATGTGTCTTACTGTTGCATACATCACTGTCCCTGCTATGACTCTTAATGTGTCTTACTGTTGTATACATCACTGTCCCTGCTATGACTCTTCATGTGTCTTACTGTTGCATACATCACTGTCCCTGCTATGACTCTTAATGTGTCTTACTGTTGCATACATCACTGTCCCTAATGACTCTTAATGTGTCTTACTGTTGCATACATCACTGTCCCTGCTATGACTCTTCATGTCTTACTGTTGCATACATCACTGTCCCTGCTATGACTCTTAATGTGTCTTACTGTTGCATACATCACTGTCCCTGCTATGACTCTTAATGTCTTACTGTTGCATACATCACTGTCCCTGCTATGACTCTTAATGTGTATTACTGTTGCATACATCACTGTCCCTGCTATGACTCTTAATGTGTCTTACTGTTGCATACATCACTGTCCCTGCTATGACTCTTCATGTCTTACTGTTGCATACATCACTGTCCCTGCTATGACTCTTCATGTCTTACTGTTGCATACATCACTGTCCCTGCTATGACTCTTAATGTGTCTTACTGTTGCATACATCACTGTCCCTGCTATGACTCTTAATGTGTCTTACTGTTGCATACATCACTGTCTCTGCTATGACTCTTAATGTCTTACTGTTGCATACATCACTGTCCCTGCTATGACTCTTCATGTCTTACTGTTGCATACATCACTGTCCCTAATGACTCTTGATGTGTCTTACTGTTGCATACATCACTGTCCCTGCTATGACTCTTAATGTGTCTTACTGTTGCATACATCACTGTCCCTGCTATGACTCTTAATGTGTCTTACTGTTGCATACATCACTGTCCCTGCTATGACTCTTAATGTGTCTTACTGCTGCATACATCACTGTCCCTGCTATGACTCTTCATGTCTTACTGTTGCATACATCACTGTCCCTAATGACTCTTAATGTGTCTTACTGTTGCATACATCACTGTCCCTGCTATGACTCTTAATGTGTCTTACTGTTGTATACATCACTGTCCCTGCTATGACTCTTCATGTGTCTTACTGTTGCATACATCACTGTCCCTGCTATGACTCTTAATGTGTCTTACTGTTGCATACATCACTGTCCCTAATGACTCTTAATGTGTCTTACTGTTGCATACATCACTGTCCCTGCTATGACTCTTCATGTCTTACTGTTGCATACATCACTGTCCCTGCTATGACTCTTAATGTGTCTTACTGTTGCATACATCACTGTCCCTGCTATGACTCTTAATGTCTTACTGTTGCATACATCACTGTCCCTGCTATGACTCTTAATGTGTATTACTGTTGCATACATCACTGTCCCTGCTATGACTCTTAATGTGTCTTACTGTTGCATACATCACTGTCCCTGCTATGACTCTTAATGTGTCTTACTGTTGCATACATCACTGTCCCTGCTATGACTCTTAATGTGTCTTACTGTTGCATACATCACTGTCCCTAATGACTCTTAACGTGTCTTACTGTTGCATACATCACTGTCCCTGCTATGACTATTAAAGGTCAACTGCAACCTTAGAACCAACTTCTCTGGTTTTAAACGGCCCCTGTGTCATTGATTGACAAAAACATTATTTGTAGTGTCAAAATTAACTACAAAGTGTAAACAGGTCAATGTCGGTTATGTGTAACCAACTAGCCTACCTGGTTAAATAAAGGTTAAATATTTTTTTAAACTAGGCAAGTCAGTTAAGAACAAATTCTTAAGTACAATGACGGGCTAGCGGGGAACGACCTGGGCTACCAGCCTTGTTCAGGGGCAGAATGACAGATTTCTTTTTTGATACCTTGTCAGCTCAGGGGTTCGATCCAGCAACCTTTCGGGTTACTAGCCCAACGTGCTAACTACTAGGCTGCCTGCCGCCCCATAAAGTCCGTCTTGTCCTCAACTGAGTTTGGTAAGTGACTGTGTCATGACTTACTTGGGGTTTGGTTTGGATTACAATTATGTCAACAATTTATGCCTGCTTTCACCTATTAACACTGGGTGAGTTCACCGTCTGTTAACGCTGTTTTTCTGGGATAAACACTGGGTGAGTTCACCATCTGTTAACGCTGTGTTTTCTGGGATAAACACTGGGTGAGTTCACCATCTGTTGACGCTGTGTTTTCTGGGATAAACACTGGGTGAGTTCACCATCTGTTAACGCTGTGTTTTCTGGGATAAACACTGGGTGAGTTCACCATCTGTTAACGCTGTGTTTTCTGGGATAAACACTGGGTGAGTTCACCATCTGTTAACGCTGTGTTTTCTGGGATAAACACTATATATATATTTTTTTTAAAAACGTTTTTAGCCTATCCCAAACCTTAACCCTTACCTTAACCATTCAGAGTTAATGCCTAACCTTAACCTTAAACCCTTCAAAATTTGACAATTGAGAAACATGGATGAACATCTAATTCTGACATGAAACTGTGTGAGCTAGTTGAAAGGCAGGTTGTTGTGTTATTCAAACTGAGGTGTGTTTCCACTAACTCAGCCAGACCTGCTCTACACGTCACACTGCTTTCTGCTTCATCACTGTGGTTACCCAACCACTGCTGACAGTGTGTGTGTGTGTGTGTGTGTGTGTGTGAAAGGTGCCCAACCAAGCTAAAACGGACAAATCCAGGTCCAACTAGGGCCCTTTAAAACAGGGGACTAATATTCTATTCTCAGAGATAGGAAAGGAGAGCTAAGAAGAGGAACCCTGTGAGAGAGAGCGAGCAGAGTGGGAGTGAGGAGAGAGAGATAAAAGCAAGGGAGTGAGCGGGCGAGAGGGTGATAGAGAGATGTAGTGGTGCTTGAGTTCTGACTGTGGAGATGAGGTCCTGGTACTGTACTGTGGTGTGTGTGTGTGTGTGTCTTAGTGTGTGTGTGGACGTGTTTAACAAGAATAGTAAATTAACAAAAAATTTGACCAACTGGGGACATTTTGTTAGTCCCCACAAAATCCCCAGGAGGTCAAATGCTATTTCTAAGGATTTTAGGGTTAAGGTTAGAATCAGTGTTAGGGTTAGAATTCGGTCTAGGGTTAGGAGCTAGGGTTTGTTTTAGGGGTTAGGGTTACGAGCTAAGGTTAGGTTTAGGGTTAGGTTTTTGGGTTAAGGTTAGAGTAAGAGTACAGGTTAGGGTTAGGTTAGGGAATATAGGATTTTGAATGGGACTGGATTGTGTGTCCCGATAAGGTCAGCTGTACAATACTGTGTGTGTGTGTGTATGTGTGTATGTGTGTGTGTGTGTGTGTGTGTGTGTGTGTGTGTGTGTGTGTGTGTGTGTGTGTCCTGGTGGGTACCGGAAATCCCCCAAACAAACATTTCCCACGTCCCCGTGAGGACAAAGGCTATTTTAGGTTTCGGGTTACAATGAAGGTTTAGATTGGTGTTTGTGGGTTGGTTCCCTTGTAGGGACCTAAAATCCCCCAAATCCCCCAAAGTCCCCACAAGGATAGTAAGGCTATTTGGGTTTAGGTTTAGGTTAGGGTTACAATTTCAAATAGATTTTGATTGGAAATTATGATTTTGAATGGATTTTAAATAAAAAAATAATTATAGATTCCCACAAGGATAGAAGAATATAACATGGCGTGTGTGTGTGTGTGTGTGTGTGTGTGTGTGTGTGTGTGTGTGTGTGTGTGTGTGTAGTTGTGTGTGCCTGCGTATGTCCATGTGTGTGTGTTAAGATGGTGTTTTGTGTGGAAGGTCTATTATAATGGATCAGGCCAGCAGGGTAATGCAGATTACCACAGTAAACCCTGGTTGGCACTAGTCTGTCAACAGCCTCCCTCTGAACCCCACTGCAACGCCACAATCTGTCCAG
>NC_088409.1:87327256-87349756 GCF_034236695.1 Oncorhynchus nerka | reverse complement strand
CACAGTACATACACACACACAGTACATAAATACCTTCTCCTTGGTGCCTGACTGGGAGCAGTCTGGTCGGGTGCAGATGGTGAAGGGGGAGGCCAGGCGCAGCAGTATGGCCTGGAAGCTGGGCTGGATCCTGGGAGAGATAATCTCAAAGCAGTCCCTGAAGGAGAGGGTCCGGTGAGGCTCGATCCGAGCCTGCCTCCTCAGACCTTCCCCTAGCTGCAGCAGCTCCATGCTGGGGCCCAGCACCAGGTGGAAGGGGAAGGCCCTGCAGAATGTAGCCGGACCGATGCGCAGGTCAGTGGGGGAGAGGGAGAGGGGCTGGAGGGTCTGCTTGGAGGTCTCTGATGGAAGGGTGACAGAGGGAGGGATGGAGGAAGAGGAGGGGAAGGTTTCTCTGATGAGGAAGGACAGTGAGACGGGGGCAGACAATGAAGGGGGTGAGGGAGACGAGGAAGGAGAAGCAGTGGGAGTAGGGATGGAGTCTCCTCCTGAGTGTTCTGCGTCCTCATTGGGTGACAAGGACGCTAGGGGAGGGGCTTCCTTCACCACAACGTGGGAGTGGAAGATTCGGCGTGCGACACCTCGAATCAGACCAGGCATAGCCAATCCCACGACAGGGGCGGGGTTAAAGCAGTGGAGGAGGAGAAGCTTTCCTCCCACCCTCTCCCCTCCTCCTCTTCCTCCTCCTCTCTCCTCCTGGTGAGGGTCTTTGCATTGAAAGGAGGGGCTCTCTGAGGAGGCACGGCGTCCGGTCGAGGTTCTGATGTGTTCTAAGATGGCGTCAAAGCCGTTAAAGAAGTCCTGCAGGTTCCCTCCCACCGCTCTTAGAACACGTTCGTTCTCCTCGAAACACAGACCGAAGAACTCTTCCCCGAAACGCTCCCTCAGCTCACAGAACCGTACACCTAGAACACAGCGCAAACAGTACCTCAGGACAATGTAAGAACAACACAACCACAACATCAGGACAACATAAGGACAACTCAACCAGAACATCAGGATAACGTAAGGACAACACAACCACAACATCAGGACAACATAAGGACAACTCAACCAGAACATCAGGATAACGTAAGGACAACACAACCACAACATCAGGACAACATAAGGACAACTCAACCAGAACATCAGGATAACGTAAGGACAACACAACCACAACATCAGGACAACGTAAGGACAACACAACCACAACATAAAAATAAACAAACACAGCTGGAGTGCCATGGCTAGGCTGTGGGGAGTTATTTACTGCGAGGGAGAGGCAGAGCAGAACACTGATCTGGAGTCTGCTTTAGAGCACACACACAGACACACACACACACACACACACACACACACACACACACACACACACAGACACACACACACAGCTGCTGTTTGTCTGACTGATCAGTCAACCCTGATGCATAACAAACAGAGAGATCACTACAGGCAGGACAACACACAACACACAAAAAACTACAAACCACACACACACACACACACACACAGAGGTAGGTTAGGTAATGAGGGTATGGTGAGGAGCATGCTGACATTACAGGCATGTCATGGCTGAGACAGATATGGAGAGAGGGAGGTAGAGAGAGATGGCGGGAGGGAGGTAGAGAGCTGTAGGGAGGGAGATAGAGAGAGGTGGAGGGAGGGAGGGAGGGAGGTAGAGAAATGGAGAGAGGAAGGTAGAGGGAGGTAGAGAGAGATGGAGAGAGGAAGATAGAGGAAGGTAGTAAGAGGAAGGTAGAGAGAGGAAGGTATAGGGAGGTAGTAAGAGGAAGGTAGAGAGAGGTAGAGAGATGGAGAGAGGAAGGTAGAGGGAGGTAGAGAGGAAGGTAGAGGGAGGTAGTAAGAGGAAGGTAGAGAGAGGTAGAGAGATGGAGAGAGGAAGGTAGAGGGAGGTAGAGAGATGGAGAGAGGAAGGTAGAGAGAGGTAGAGAGATGGAGAGAGGAAGGTAGAGGGAGGTAGAGAGGAAGGTAGAGGGAGGTAGTAAGAGAAAGGTAGAGAGAGGTAGAGAGATGGAGAGAGGAAGGTAGAGGGAGGTAGAGGAAGGTAGAGGGAGGTAGTAAGAGGAAGGTAGAGAGAGGTAGAGAGATGGAGAGAGGAAGGTAGAGGGAGGTAGAGAGATGGAGAGAGGAAGGTAGAGAAAGGTAGAGAGATGGAGAGAGGAAGGTATAGGGAGGTAGAGAGGAAGGTAGAGGGAGGTAGTAAGAGGAAGGTAGAGTGGGGTAGAGAGAGGAAGGTAGAGTGAGGTAGAGAGAGGAAGGTAGAGAGAGGTAGTAAGAGGAAGGTAGAGGGAGGTAGAGAGATGGAGAGAGGAAGGTAGAGGGAGGTAGAGAGGAAGGTAGAGGGAGGTAGTAAGAGGAAGGTAGAGTGGGGTAGAGAGAGGAAGGTAGAGAGGAAGGTTGAGTGAGGTAGAGAGAGGAAGGTAGAGAGAGGTAGTAAGAGGAAGGTAGAGAGAGGAAGGGAGAGGGAGGTAGAGAGAGGAAGGGAGAGAGAGGAAGCAAGAGGAAGGTAGAGGGAGGTAGTAAGAGGAAGGTAGAGAGAGGTAGTAAGAGGAAGGTAGAGGGAGGTAGAGAGAGGAAGGTAGAGAGAGGTAGTAAGAGGAAGGTAGAGAGAGGAAGGTAGAGGGAGGTAGTAAGAGGAAGGTAGAGGGAGGTAGAGAGAGGAAGGTAGAGGGAGGTAGTAAGAGGAAGGTAGAGGGAGGTAGAGAGAGGAAGGTAGAGGGAGGTAGAAAGAGGAAGGTAGAGGGAGGTAGAGAGAGGCAGCAAGAGGAAGGTAGAGGGAGGTAGAGAGAGGAAGGTAGAGGGAGGTAGTAAGAGGAAGGTAGAGGGACAGAGGTAGAGAGAGGAAGGTAGAGGGAGGTAGAGAGAGGCAGCAAGAGGAAGGTAGAGGGAGGTAGAGAGAGGAAGGTAGAGGGAGGTAGTAAGAGGAAGGTAGAGGAAGGTAGAGAGAGGTAGCAAGAGGAAGTTAGAGGGACAGAGGTAGAGAGAGATGGAGAGAGGAAGGTAGAGGGACGGCGGTAGAGAGAGAGATGGAGGGAGGTAGAGGTGGAGGGAGGGAGGGAGGGAGGAAGAGAGAGATGGAGGGAGGGAGGAATGGTAGAGGGACGGAGGTAGAGAGAGAGATGGAGGGAGGTAGAGGTGGAGGGAGGGAGGGAGGAAGAGAGAGATGGAGGGAGGGAGGTAGGTAGAGGGAGATGGACGGAGCTAGAGATTGATGTCGGGAGGGAGGTAGAGGTACAGAGAAGGGGAACACTGAGGAATGGGTTGTGCTTTAACCTAATGACCATCAGCACTGCAGCACAAGGCTGGAGGGAGGGAGGGAGGGAGGGAGGGAGGGAGGGAGGGAGGGAGGGAGGGAGGGAGGGAGGGAGGGAGGGAGGGAGGGAGGGAGGGAGGGAGGGAGGGAGGGGCTGCCTTTAGTTGCTCTAGTCTAAGCACCAAGTAAGCATTATAAATCACACGCCTAGCTTTATTTTTAAGGGGGTGAAATTTCAGGACTTTATGGGGAGTCAAAATGACACACATACGCACACACTATCACACACACACATATACACACTTTTGGACATAAATCAAACCAGTAAACAAGACACATATACATCAAAAACACACATTATCCTTCAGTAAGCAGTTAGCAGACAGCATTATCAAACTCCTTTAAATGTGCACACAGAGACTAAGCAGAGCATAAAAGTCCTTAAAAACACACACACACACACACACACACACACACACACACACACACACATACATGGTAGAGTGATACTGACCCTGTAGAGTAGCCATGTACTGTAGTACTCCAGAGATGTCTGCCTCTTCTCCAGAACCAGAATGATCCACGAAGGGACACTTCTCCAAAGTAACACTTTTCTTTTCCTCCTTCCCATCCTCTCTGCACCTTTGGCACACACACACACACACACACACACACACACACACACACACACACACACACACACACACAAAAAAAAAACAGGCACACGCACGTGCTCACACACACACACACACACACACACGGAATGGAGACATAAAGATGATATAACAGGCTAGAGAGCACCTCCACACGCACACACATACACACACGGTCTTCTACTGCTAACCTTGTGGGGGCACACAATTTAGTCCCATTCAAAATCCTATTTTCCCTAACCTGTACTCTTACCCTAACCTTAAACCTAAAACCTAACCTTAACCCTAAACCTAACCCTAGCTCCGGACCCTAAAACTAACCCTCCTAACACTTATCCTAATTCTAACCGTAGCACTAATTCTAACCTTAACCCTGATCCCCCTAGAAATAGCATTTGACCTTGTGGGGATTTTGTGGGGACTAACAAAATGTCCCCAGTTGGTCAAATTTTTGTACATTTACTATTCATGTGGGGACTTCTGGTCCTCACAAGAATAGTTAAGCACCCCCCCCCCCACACACACACACACACACACACACACACAGAGCATTGAACAGAAACTCACACCAACACAAACAGTAATACCCAACTAATTCAAAGAAGGACACAGAGCAATGTTCACACAAAATACAAACACACGTTACGTAATGGATGAATTAGTTACTCAATTATAACACTTGGATTAGATGAAATGGAACAATGGCCTTGCTCTTTTGTGACCTCACTATGTTACTAGAGATTATTACACACAGTCTTTATCCACTCTTACCAAGGTCTATAGCTACATCTAGTACACCATTCTCATGGGCGCAGACACACACATACACACACACACACACACACACGCATACACTCACACATACATACACTCACACACGCATACATACACACACACGCATACACTAACACACATACACGCATGAACACACACACACACACATACATATAAAAAAACACACACACATACGCATACACACACGCATACACACACATGCACACACACACGTACACACATACAAGCATACACACACACACACGCATACACAGGTGCATACACACACACGTGTGCACACGCAGCACAGCAGTCCTTACCTGATCTCTTTCTGTCTGTAGAACTCTAAGGTTCTCTGTAAAGACTGTTGAACCATCTGTGTCTGAAAGAAGATGGAGATACAAATGTTACTGGGTCAGTAACCAAAAGGTCACTGGTTCGAATCCCTCAGGCAATAAGGCGAAAAGTCTGGCAATGTGCCCTTGAGCAAGGCACTTACCCTAATTGCTCCAGGGTCGCCATTGATAATGTCAGACCTTGGCTGTGACCCCACTCTCCCAGGGTGTCTCAGAGAGATTTGGGATATGCAAAAACACATTCCAATTCACACATACGTATTACAATTTTTTACAAGCACTAATTTCCGAACCTTTTCATTTTTCAGAACTCTAGACACAAAACTCACAACTGTTGTGTCTTTGGCTATGCCGGATTAAGTGATATGACATGCTATTCTATAAAATAATTTCTCCGTAATTAATATTACCTGATTGGGCTAATCATGTAAATGTAATTAACTAGAGTGTCGGGGCACCACTAAATAATATTTATAGAGCTGTTATCTTCTGAATAAACTCTTAAAGACCTAGTAATATTTTACATCAATAGCAGTCAATATTAATCGTCACCTTAATTCAGTCTCATCTGAAAGTTTTAAATTCTTGGTTATCTTCACGAACCCTGGCTAACAAGTTGAATCAGCAATACAAAATTGGGTTGAATTATTTATTTACTAAATACCTAACTAATCACACAGAATTACACATACACATAATTAATCATAACTTGATTCGAAATTACGTCATAAAGGAAAACGTCCCTGGCGGGCGGAACAGATATGACAGCTTGTTACACAAAAGAAAAGGGGCTGGGTTTGAGTGAAAGAGCGGGAAGACTGAGGAACAAAGGGTGAATCTGTGCTTTCGTAAATACAGTATCCCTATGCATTCTAAGTTACCGCCCATTTGGAAAAGGAAAATGCAATAAATATTTACTCTGAGCTGTCAATTGGATACGTTGTAGTAACGTCGTTGTGAGGTAGACGGGTGACTCTGTCTGTTCCTTCCTAACCTGCGTTTGCAGCTGCTGTTGCTACTCAACGGCTAGGAGGTATCACTTCTGTAGTGAATAAGAGTTCAAAGTTCATACCAATCGCAACCAAAGCTCATGCTGATGTTGGCTTTTTTCTGTAGTTATTATCTGAACCATTCTGACATCGGACCGTCATCCTCACATCCTCGGAACAGGAGGTTATATTGTCGTCAAGGCTTTATATAGGAAGGGAGAGGAGGGAGTGTTTGAAAAGTTTTATAGCCCATGTCCCTTCACAAGGGCGGGCCACTGATTCAGCAGAGCCCTAACCTTCTTAAAACCCAATTCTCACATTTTAGAAGCTAAAATCACATTTAATCCCATCACGAATAATTTCATATTTAAACATTTAAATTGAACAACAATTCCATGTGAATCTGATAACTCTGATGTGTAGACGTTCCACTGTAGAGTTTGTCATCTTATCATTGATGAGAATGTCTGAGATGACAACCGAACTGACATCATATTCATTAAGTAACACAGCATATGTTCAATTGGTCGGATTACCAGAATATAGTTAATTTCCCCCCATCTTCTGATGTTCCCAGAATCTCTATGTTAACCAATGTGTTTGCAAATGTAACATCTGTAGGGTAGAGAGAGGAAAAAGCGGGGAAGAGGTATTTATGACTGTCATAAACCTACCCCCCAGGCCAACTTCATGACACAACCAATGATCAAAATGCACATTTTTCAAAACTCAAACACTTTTTCCAATTGCTTGAATACAATACACATAAAGCTAAGATCATTTGTTCATTGAACTAAAATCACCTGTTCAAAATGACACAACATAACATCAAAGTATTACCATTTCAAAATGCAATTCACACATTACATCTGAGATGTCTGTCTATTCATTTCATTACAATGATCTAACTATCAACTGATACAACAGCTCAAAATGATAAGTAACTGTTGCAATTACTCTTAATGCATAGTTTTATGGAAACTGACAAACAATATTCCATGTTTAGATCATGAAAGTTTCAGGATAATAAAATCCATTGACATCAATAACCGTGGAACATGAACCAATTGGACGACATTATCTATGGATGTAATATTTCATAATCATTCTTTATCAGACACTGTTTCTATGGTCCCATGTACCACTTTTCCAGATCATGTTTTCAGATTTGACATTACTGTACACTCACCAGCCACTTTATTAGGTACATCTATCTAGTACTGGGTAGGACCCCCTTTTGCCTCCAGAACAGCCTGAATTATTCACGGTGTTGTACGTTAAGAGATGCCCTTCTGCACACCACTGTTTTAAACAGCTGTTATTTGAGCGTTTGTGGCCTTTCTGTTAGCTTGAATGAGTCTGGACATTCTCCTCTGACCTCTTTCATTAACAAGGTGTTTTGTCCACAGAACTGACGCTCACTGAATGTGTTTTGTTTATCTCACCATTCTCTGTAAACTCTAGAGACTGTAGTGCGTAAAAATCCCAGGAAGGCAGCTGTTTATGAGATGCTGGAATCACCATGTGTGGCATCGACAATCATACCACGGTCAAAGTTGCTTAGATTACTCATCATGCCTGTTCTAATGTTTGGTGGAACAACATCTAAAGCTCTCTACTCTGTATACTCTATATAGTGAGTTGCAGGCAGCCACATGATTCGCTGAATCATTGAGCTAAATCAGGTCGGTATAGCAGATGGCATGTGATGTTTTACAGTAAGCCAGGTGAGGAACACTGCAGTTGACCTTTAACTGTTTTTTATTTTTTTGTAGTTAATTATTTTTGCTTTGATTCAAAGAAACCTATGTTGTGATTTTATTGTATTTCATCAATAAATGTCATATTTTATAGTCCTTTTACAGTGATGTATTTACATGAAGTAGCATAATGAAACATCTATCACATATTTTGTTCTACAATATTTAATGATTGTACAAACAACTACACAGTGAAACTATCGGTATAGTGTGTGTGGGTGATCTAAATGAATGTTCAGATGGTATTTCATGATAAATGAGTTATTTGAACCAATGATTCTGCAAGTGCAAGGTTTCTTTAAAGATATGAATGCACAACGCAATGTTTTGAACATTGGACAGCCTGTGTTACAAGTGATGACCGTTTTGAGTTTCGTGTGTAGAGTTTTGAAAAATGACCACAAGGTTCTGAAATTAGTGCCAAAGTGATTGTTAAGAACTGTAATACACACTAGTACATGTGTGGAATAGGACAAATATAAGAACATTGTTGTCCTGGTCGTAACTAAAAACTCAGAGCCCTATAAATAAAAACAGATCATTTCAACAGCCTGCATTTAAAGCTAACATCTCAACGCTTTACAAACGGTCCAGTAATGTATAACTGGCACACAAAAAAACTATATTTCCTATCAACAACAAAAAAAGAAATACAGAAAGCTTTAAATATTCAAAATCCAGTTTTACCTCTAAATTCCTCTGCAGTGGGGCTCTCACTGAGACAGTGTGTGTGTGTGTGTGTGTGTGTGTCTGTGTGTGTGTGTGCCCGCGTACATGCGTGTGTGTTTGTGTGTAAGAGAGAGTGGTGTTAATATGATGAACATTAATACAATCCTGTAGCAACGCTAAAAGAACACTGTGTCAGTCTGGGGTCATCCTACGGCCTCTGCTGAAACCTGCTGTACAGGACACCAGCATCTGGGGTCATCCTACGGCCTCTGCTGAAACCTGCTGTACAGGACACCAGCATCTGGCTCATCCTACGGCCTCTGCTGAAACCTGCTGTACAGGACACCAGCATCTGGCTCATCCTACGGCCTCTGCTGAAACCTGCTGTACAGGACACCAGCATCTGGCTCATCCTACGGCCTCTGCTGAAACCTGCTGTACAGGACACCAGCATCTGGCTCATCCTACGGCCTCTGCTGAAACCTGCTGTACAGGACACCAGCATCTGGGGTCATCCTACGGCCTCTGCTGAAACCTGCTGTACAGGACACCAGCATCTGGGGTCATCCTACGGCCTCTGCTGAAACCTGCTGTACAGGACACCAGCATCTGGGGTCATCCTACGGCCTCTGCTGAAACCTGCTGTACAGGACACCAGCATCTGGGGTCATCCTACGGCCTCTGCTGAAACCTGCTGTACAGGACACCAGCATCTGGGGTCATCCTACGGCCTCTGCTGAAACCTGCTGTACAGGACACCAGCATCTGGGGTCATCCTACGGCCTCTGCTGAAACCTGCTGTACTGCTTTTTCACTGTCTTTTTACTGTTGTTTTATTTCTTTACTTACCTATTGTTCACCTAATACCTTTTTTTTGCACTGTTGGTTAGAGCCTGTAAGTAAGCATTTGACTGTTGTTGTTGACACACGTGACAAATATACTTTGATTTGATATATTCAGTCACAGTGTATCCGGGTCCTGCTGTACAGGACACCAGCATCTGGATCATCCAACGTTATATATACAGGCATAGTGTGTCCGGGTCCTGGTGTACAGGACACCAGCATCTGGATCATCCAACGTTATATATACAGGCATAGTGTGTCCGGGTCCTGGTGTACAGGACACCAGCACCTGGATCATCCAACGTTATATATACAGGCATAGTGTGTTTGTGTCCTATGAGAGTTTCCTTGTCTTAACCATTCATTCACATTGACACACACACTTACTCTCTCCACACATTACCAGCAGCAAACCAGTAAATACAATGACAAGCACACATCTTTTATCAAAATTCACAGACACAGACAAGCAAACATTCACATCACAAAGACTTGTATATGAATCCATACAAACACACACACATACATATGCTATGAAAGGCGGGTTAGCTTGTTAACACAGTGGATCAGCTGGCTGATCCATACAAACACACACATACACGCACACACAAAATGAAAAAAGTGTCAATTAATTTGAGCCATTAGTTTTAATTTCTCAGCATCTCTCTCTCTTCTTTCCTCTCTCCTCTCCCTCCATCATCTGTATCCTTCCTCTGCCCTCCTTTCCTCTCTCCTCTCCCTCCATCATCCGTATCCTCCCTCTGCCCTCCTTTCCTCTCTCCTCTCCCTCCATCATCTGTATCCTCCCTCTGCCCTCCTTTCCTCTCTCCTCTCCCTCCATCATCCGTATCCTTTCTCTGCCCTCCTTTCCTCTCTCCTCTCCCTCCATCATTCGTATCCTTCCTCTGCCCTCTGTCTCTCTTCTCAAGCAGTTCTCCTGCCTCCTCTTTCTCTCTCCTCTAAGGCAGTATGTTTGTATGTGACTGTGTCTGTGTACGGCTTTAATTAGGGAATGTAGTGCAAATTACGGAACAGTCACATGTCCCACAATACACACAGTCTTGGAAGTTGATGAACTACACTACTGTAGAACAGTTATGGCTCACACCACTAACTACCACCTCCCTGCAAATCTTTATGTGTGTGTTTATGTGTGTGTTTATGTGTGTTTATGTGTGTTTATGTGTGTGTTTATGTGTGTGTTTATGTGTGTTTATGTGTGTTTATGTTTGTGTGTGTGTGTTTATGTTTGTGTGTGTGTGTTTATGTGTGTGTTTATGTGTGTGTTGATGTGTGTGTTTGTGTGTTTATGTTTGTGTGTGTTTATGTGTGTGTTTATGTTTGTGTTTATGTGTGTTTATGTTTGTGTGTGTTTGTTTATGTGTGTGTTTATGTTTGTGTTTATGTGTGTGTTGATGTGTGTGTTTATGTGTGTGTTTATGTTTGTGTGTGTTTGTTTATGTATGTGTTTATGTGTGTGTTTATGTTTGTGTTTATGTGTGTGTTGATGTGTGTGTTTATGTATGTTTATGTGTGTGTTTATGTGTGTGTTTATGTGTGTGTTTATGTTTGTGTGAGTTTGTTTATATGTGTGTTTATATTTGTGTTTATGTGTGGTGACAGGAAGAGGATATGTCCATTTGTGTGTGGAGATGCTGTGTGTGTCCTCTGTTCTGGGTCACTGTGACTGGTCTGGTTGACAGTACCAGGACCATGAAGTGAACACCAAGTACATGTTCTGTTCTCTGGGTCATGGTTGACTGGTTGCTAAGACTGGTTCACTCGTTGCTTTGCTTTGCAGTCTGTGTGTGTGTGTGTGTGGGAGGGGGGCATCTCTGCTTTTGCCCAGGAGAGTGGGGGCATCTCTGCTTTTGACCAGGAGAGTGGGGGCATCTCTGCTTTTGCCCAGGAGAGTGGGGGCATCTCTGTTTTTGCCCAGGAGAGTGGGGGCATCTCTGCTTTTGCCCAGGAGAGTGGGGGCATCTCTGCTTTTGACCAGGAGAGTGGGGGCATCTCTGCTTTTGGCCAGGAGAGTGCGGGGCATCTCTGCTTTTGGCCAGGAGAGTGGGGGCATCTCTGCTTTTGCCCAGGAGAGTGGGGGCATCTCTGCTTTTGGCCAGGAGAGTGGGGGCATCTCTGCTTTTGACCAGGAGAGTGGGGGCATCTCTGCTTTTGACCAGGAGAGTGCGGGGCATCTCTGCTTTTGGCCAGGAGAGTGGGGGCATCTCTGCTTTTGACCAGGAGAGTGGGGGCATCTCTGCTTTTGACCAGGAGAGTGGGGGCATCTCTGCTTTTGGCCAGGAGAGTGGGGGCATCTCTGCTTTTGCCCAGGAGAGTGGGGGCATCTCTGCTTTTGAACAGGAGAGTGGGGGCATCTCTGCTTTTGCCCAGGAGAGTGGGGGCATCTCTGATTTTGCCCAGGAGAGTGGGGGGCATCTCTGCTTTTGCCCAGGAGAGTGGGGGGCATCCCTGCTTTTGACCAGGAGAGTGGGGGCATCTCTGCTTTTGGCCAGGAGAGTGGGGGCATCTCTGCTTTTGACCAGGAGAGTGGGGGCATCTCTGCTTTTGACCAGGAGAGTGCGGGGCATCTCTGCTTTTGGCCAGGAGAGTGGGGGCATCTCTGCTTTTGACCAGGAGAGTGGGGGCATCTCTGCTTTTGACCAGGAGAGTGGAATCTCTGCTTTTGGCCAGGAGAGTGGGGGCATCTCTGCTTTTGGCCAGGAGAGTGGGGGCATCTCTGCTTTTGACCAGGAGAGTGGGGGCATCTCTGCTTTGGCCAGGAGAGTGGGGGCATCTCTGCTTTTGACCAGGAGAGTGGGGCATCTCTGCTTTTGACCAGGAGAGTGGGGGCATCTCTGCTTTTGACCAGGAGAGTGCGGGCATCTCTGCTTTTGCCCAGGAGAGTGGGGGCATCTCTGCTTTTGACCAGGAGAGTGGGGGGGGCTTTGACCAGGAGAGTGGGGGCATCTCTGCTTTTGGCCAGGAGAGTGGGGGCATCTCTGCTTTTGGCTAGGAGAGTGGGGGCATCTCTGCTTTTGACCAGGAGAGTGGGGGCATCTCTGCTTTTGGCCAGGAGAGTGGGGGCATCTCTGCTTTGGCCAGGAGAGTGGGGGCATCTCTGCTTTTGACCAGGAGAGTGGGGGCATCTCTGCTTTTGACCAGGAGAGTGGGGGCATCTCTGCTTTTGGCCAGGAGAGTGGGGGGCATCTCTGCTTTTGGCCAGGAGAGTGGGGGGCATCTCTGCTTTTGACCAGGAGAGTGGGGGCATCTCTGCTTTTGACCAGGAGAGTGGGGGCATCTCTGCTTTTGGCCAGGAGAGTGGGGGCATCTCTGCTTTTGACCAGGAGAGTGGGGGGAATCTCTGCTTTTGACCAGGAGAGTGGGGGGCGTCTCTGCTTTTGACCAGGAGAGTGGGGGCATCTCTGCTTTGACCAGGAGAGTGGGGGCATCTCTGCTTTTGACCAGGAGAGTGGGGGCATCTCTGCTTTTGGCCAGGAGAGTGGGGGCATCTCTGCTTTTGACCAGGAGAGTGGGGGCATCTCTGCTTTGACCAGGAGAGTGGGGGCATCTCTGCTTTTGGCCAGGAGAGTGGGGGCATCTCTGCTTTTGGCCAGGAGAGTGGGGGCATCTCTGCTTTTGACCAGGAGAGTGGGGGCATCTCTGCTTTTGACCAGGAGAGTGGGGGCATCTCTGCTTTTGACCAGGAGAGTGGGGGCATCTCTGCTTTTGACCAGGAGAGTGGGGGCATCTCTGCTTTTGGCCAGGAGAGTGGGGGCATCTCTGCTTTTGGCCAGGAGAGTGGGGGCATCTCTGCTTTTGACCAGGAGAGTGGGGGCATCTCTGCTTTGACCAGGAGAGTGGGGGCATCTCTGCTTTTGGCCAGGAGAGTGGGGGCATCTCTGCTTTTGACCAGGAGAGTGGGGGAATCTCTGCTTTTGACCAGGAGAGTGGGGGGCGTCTCTGCTTTTGACCAGGAGAGTGGGGGGCATCTCTGCTTTTGACCAGGAGAGTGGGGGGCATCTCTGCTTTTGACCAGGAGAGTGGGGGGCATCTCTGCTTTTGCCCAGGAGAGTGGGGGGCATCCCTGCTTTTGACCAGGGAGTAGCAAGCTAAACACTTCCCTAAGTCCAAGGAAATTAAAAACAGCATATACAATGCTGACCAGGATATCTTTATCACCATCATCGTCATCATTATCAAGTGCATCTCTAATATCTATGTTTTTTCTAGTTTCTGTGCCTTATTGTACAGTGTTCTGAAAACGCAGGTTAATGATGCTGTAAACTGAAGGCCTCCCAACCAGGTATTTTATTTAACCTGTCCACTTCTTTCACTTCAGTGCAGGTGGAGGAGAGGAGGATACACTAGGTAAACAGATATAGTCTCATCAAATCCTATCCAGAATAACCTCATCACCCAGTAAGGAGTGATATAGAATAGGCCTAATCTACTACCCATTCGTCTCTCTCTATCACGCTCTCTCTGTATTCTAACAGTCATCTCTAGCGTGCTGGTCATTTTGTAACCACGCAGGTGACGCATGCAGAGGGGAGAGAAATACCGGAGAAAATCTCTCTATACGTGTTTTTTGTAAATGTATCCTACCGTGGGCGACGTTAACCTCCTCAAGCTCTCCCCAAGCGAGTCCAGGTTCACGCGCTTCCGTCTGTTCGCCCGTTTGGGTCCCGGTGCGTCCTCGAACGGGCACGCGAGCTTCTCCACCGGGCTCTTGCCGTTCCAGATGCGTGAAAAGGGGCAGGAATCGCCATCATCTCCGGGGCTCTCCAGGCACTCCGAGCCCATCGAGCTGAACGACTCCGAAGAGATCTTTCGCGAGGACATGCTGCTGCTGCTAAACGCGAAAAGTCTGGGCGCGTACGCGTGCTGCGGCGAAACAACACACCGCCACCCGAACTCATCAGATTCACTCGCGTGGGAAAGATGGGGAGGCGCGCGCACCGGTCAAGAGCGTGAGCGACACGAGCTAGAGAACAAATGTATTACCCAAACCAAGATGCTCTCGCGACGGGCAGAGAGAGGGACTATATTCACCAGCTGAATCTCATGTCTAACGGTTCTAACCGGTGTCCTTTTAGTTTTCCCTTTGAAATCCCAGTTGAAGTATTGTCTGCTGCGCACCTCTCCACTATCACATCCACTGTGGATTCACGGCTTTCCGACTCTCTCTCTCTGTGGACTATTCATGCTTTCATTCCTTCACCCTCTCATCGCTGCAGTTGGCTGTATTCCTCTCCTCTCCAGAGGGCAGGAAACATGGTGTGTCCAGGTGCGGGCCTGCGGAGGATCGGGAGATACAGAGAGATGCTTGCAGGCAAACATCAGCTGGAACCGCTACCTCGTGGAGTTCTATCTGCCCACTCCGCTCCAGCTCTACAGCATCACTATTCTACCTCCATCCGCCACAGCCAATCAGATATAATATCAGACTAAACCCTGCCCCCCTCCTTACCATCACTGTGAAAGAGATACTTTAGTTTAGGGCTAGGCTGCTGTTTGGCGCAGATATTGACGGAGGAGACACTAGAGTCAAAAATACAAGTAACTTCAGGAGAAAGCAAAACCATAACCTACAAATCAAGTAGGCCTAGTGTTTGCATGTGATTTGATCCTGAAAACACGCATATGCCAGTTGACCCACATTGTGATTATTACTATCTGACCCTGCTGGTCATCTATGAACGTTTGAGCATCTTGGCCATGTTCTGTTATAATCACCACCAGGCACAACCACAAGAGGACTGGCCTCCCCTCAGAGCCTGGTTCCTCTCTAGGTTTCTTCCTCGGTTTTTCCTAGCCACCGTGCTTCTACACCTGCATTGTTCGCTGTTTGGGGTTTTAGGCTGTGTTTCTGTACAGCACTTTGTGACATCGGCTGATGCAAAAAGGGATTTATAAATATATTTGATTGATTGATTGTGCAATGCCAGCAGAACATATTCCGTGTGTTTGTATACTGGACCGATTTGTCATAATCAACTGACCACTGACCAAATAATTTACTCAAGGTCATAGAGATAAAACAATCATTTAAGGTAGACTTGGTTCTAGTAGACTAGACTATGGTATATGTCAACAATAGTACACCACTAAAGTCAACGGGTGTGTTTGGTTCACACAGCCTCCTCTCCTATATGAACCGACTCTGTCCCCATAATAAACACATGATAATGGTAACTGCCGGTACCAGCCATTTACTATCGCAGAGCCGTAGCGGGCGACAGGGCGGAATTCATGTCCAACACTAATCGCTTTGGTGACCTTGACCTCTTCTCTGCCCATGTGCCAGACTATCCACCCAGCCTGAGGCCCGAGACACACACACTGAAGAAAACACTACAAGCATAGTGCATACATATACCCTGGATAAACACACACACACTGAAGAAAACACTACAAGCATAGTGCATACATATACCCTGGATAAACACACACACACTGAAGAAAACACTACAAGCATAGTGCATACATATACCCTGGATAAACACACACACTGAAGAAAACACTACAAGGATAGTGCATACATATACCCTGGATAAACACACACACACTGAAGAAAACACTACAAGCATAGTGCATACATATACCCTGGATAAACACACACACTGAAGAAAACACTACAAGGATAGTGCATACATATACCCTGGATAAACACACACACTGCATATGCAGTACCAGTCAAACGTTTGGACACACCTACTCATTCAAGGGTTTTTCTTTAATTTGACTATTTTCTACATTGTAGAATGAAACGGAAGACATCAAAAATATGAAATAACACTTAAAAAATTTTTTTAACTAGGCAAGTCAGTTAAGAACTAATTCTAATTTACATTGATGGCCTACACCGGCCAAACCCTAACCCAGACGACTCTGGGTCAATTGTGCGCCGCCCTATGGGACTCACAATCACAGCCAGTTGTGATACAGCCTGGAATTGAACCAGGGTCTGTAGTGACGCTTCTAGCACTGAGATGCAGTGCCTTAGACCACTGTACCACTCAGGAGCCATGTATTAACCAAAAAAGTGTTAAACAAATGAAAATAGATTTTAGATTCTCTTGGCATTCTCTCAACCAGCTCTCAACCCACATATGCTGAGCACTTGTTGGCTGCTTTTCCTTCACTCTGCGATCCAACTCAACTCATACCATCTCAATTGGGTTGAGGTCAGGTGATTGTGGAGGTCAGGTCATCTGATGCATTACTCCATCACTCTCCTTGGTCAAATAGCCCTTACACAGCCTGGAGGTGTGTTTTGGGTCATTGTCCTGTTGAGAAGAAATTATAGTCCCACTAAGCGCAAACCTGATGGGAGGGCGCATCGCTGCAGAATGCTGTGGGAGCCATGCTTGTTAAGTGTGCCTTGAATTCTAAATAAATCCCAGACAGTGTCACCAGCAAAGAACCACTACACCCCTTCCTCCGTGCTTCACGGTAGCCTGGTTCCTCTCTAGGTTTCTTCCTAGGTTTTGGCCTTTCTAGGGAGTTTTTCCTAGCCACCGTGCTTCTACACCTGCATTGCTTGCTGTTTGGGGTTTTAGGCTGGGTTTCTGTACAGCACTTTGATATATCAGCTGATGTACGAAGGGCTATATAAATACATTTGATTTGATTTGATTTGATTTGAACCACACATGCGGAGATCATCTTCACCTACTCTGTGTTTCACAAAGAAATGGTGATTGGAACCAAACATCTCAAATTAGGAATCATCAGACCAAATTACAGATTGCCACCAGTCTAATGTCCATTGCTCGTGTTTCTTGGCCCAAGCAAGTCTCTTCTTATTATTGATGTCCTTTAGTAGTGGTTTCTTTGCAGCAATTCGACCATGAAGGCCAGATTCACGATGTCTGCTCTGAACAGTTGATGTTGAGATGTGTCTGTTATTTGAACTCTGTGAAGCATTTATTTGGCCTGAAATCTGACACTGGTAACTTATCCTCTGCATCAGAGATAACTCTGGGTCTTCCATTCCTGTGGTGGTCCTCATGAGAACCAGTTTCATCATACACTGTAAAAAAGGACCCACAGGCTTAGTAAATATTGCAAAAGAAAATCAATGATTTTTTACTTAAAATAATTGTTTTTTGGTTTTACTTACATTTTTTAATATAGTACCTCATTTATATGTGTTGAAAAAGACTGGCATTTGCAAATAAATATCCAAGGTAATATGCTGATAAATTTGAACAAATATTATCTAGTTATCTAGTCAATAATCTTACAGCCAAACTAGCTAAATTAAATAACTGGGCTGGCTAGTAAGATAGATAACAAGCAGCTCTTCCAAGTCAGCTAGGATTGCGATGTTTCTGTTTTTTTTAGCAAGCTAGCTATCTAAAGCTGAAGTCATTAGAGTTTAATTTTCCTGACATTGTCATATATTTTAATACAACTCCTCTTCTTTAGGTATAGGTATTTACGTATTCAGACGTTCCTGAGTACTGGAAGACCATATTTTCCAGAATACATTGACAAGGTATGTACATTTATTCAAATGTCTGTGTGTTTTCATTGTAGCTCACATTAGGGCTTGTAGGGCCCTATGATTTCCGCAGTGTGGAAACTCAGACGTGGTTCAGAAAACTAAACAGAATACACGGTATCCCTCGGACAGGATACACTGGATATTTTTATTACAGTAACCCAACATTAGTGTGAATAATAGGTATTAGATATATACTGTATTTTTAAATCAACAAAATGGATTGAACACTTTAGACAACAAAAAGTTAACACGGAATTCCGGAAAATAAAATGGGGAAAAAAGAACAAGGATTTACGAACAAGGGCATTGTCGCCCAGGCAGGTATTGACAACGTGTGTCTTCCTTATTTTAGAATGAGATAGCATATGGGTGTAATGAACATGATGGGAGACAGAGAGCTGGTTTCAAGCGCAGGTGCAGCAGGTGTTTATTGTAAAGAACCACAGCAGGAGGCAGGTAGCTGGGTCCAGGGGCAGGCAGAAGGTCATACACAGGAGGAGGCAGGTAGCTGGGTCCAGGGGCAGGCAGAAGGTCATACACAGGAGGAGGCAAGTAGCTGGGTCCAGGGGCAGGCAGAAGGTCATACACAGGAGGAGGCAGGTAGCTGGGTCCAGGGGCAGGCAGAAGGTCATACACAGGAGGAGGCAGGTAGCTGGGTCCAGGGGCAGGCAGAAGGTCATACACAGGGGTCCAAAAAGGCAACATTACAGGCAAGGAAAAGGCTAGCAACGTCATCCAGGAGATCAGGCAATAGGTTGATAACAGGAAACCTGACAGGCTAAAGTACAGGCAGGGAATAGGCAAAAGGTGTCACTAGTGAGGCTGGCAAAAACTATCATACACGGGAGGAGTAAATTACAGGAAAAACAGAGCTCTGAATAGAAGTGTGTCACAAAACAAACAATACCTCACAATGATGGGGTGTAAAGAACTGAACTAAATAGTGTGTGATGCTGACATACAGGTGTGTGAACAGGTGATCAGAATTCAGGTGATTGTAATCTGGAGAGTGAGCTGCGTTCAGGGGATCTATGTGTTTGAGAGCATGAGTTGGATACAGATGTTACAATGTGATGTGTAAGTAATATGGGAGGTGTACGTTTAAAAAAAAAATCACCTTTATTTCACCAGGTAGGCCAGTTGAAAACATGTTGTCATTTACAACTGCGACCTGGCCAAGACAAAGCAAAGCAGTGCGACAAACACAACAACACAGAGTTACACATGAGATATTCAAATGTACTGTCAATAACACAATAGAAAAATGTGTGTGCAAATGAAGTAAGGAGGTAAGGCAATAAATAGGCCAATAGTAGCGAAGTAATTGCAATTGATCAATTTACACTGGAGTGATATATGTTCAGATGAGGGTGTACAAGTAGAAATACTGGTGTGAAAAAGAGCAGAAAAACAAATACGGGATGAGGTAGATAGTTGGTTGGTTGGATGGGCTATTTACAGATTGACTATGTACAGCTACAGCGATCGGTAAGCTGCTCTGACAGCTGACGCTTAAAGTTAGTGAGGGAGATACAAGTCTCCAACTTCAGGGATTTTTGCAATTCGTTCCAGTCATTGGCAGCAGAGAACTGGAAAGAAAGGCGGCTAAAGCAGGTGTTGGCTTTGGGGATGGCCAGTGAAATATACCTGCTGGAGTGCGTGCTATGGGTGGGTGTTGCTATGGTTACCAGTGAGCTGAGATAAGGCAGAGCTATACCTAGCAAAGACTTACAGATGACCTGGAGCCAGTGGCTCTGGCGACGAATATGTAACGAGGACCAGCCAACAAGAGCATACAAGTCGCAGTGGTGGGTAGTATATGGAGCTTTGGTGACAAAATGGATGGCACTGTGATAGACTGCATCCAATTTGCAGAGTGTTGAAGGCTAATTTGTAAATGACATCGCCGAAGTCGAGGATTGGTAGGATAGTCAGTTTTATGAGGGTAAGTTTAGCAACATGAGTGAAGGAGGCCTTGTGCGAAATAGGAAGCTGATTCAAGATTTAACTTTGGATTGGAGATGTTTAATGTGAGTCTGGAAGGAGAGTTTACAGTCTAGCCAGACACCTAGGTATTTATAGTTGTCCACATATTTTAAGTCAGAACCGTCCAGAGTAGTGATGCTGGACGGGCGGGCAGGTGGGTGCGGACAGCGATCGGTTGAAGAATATGCATTTAGTTTTACTAGCATTTAAGAGCAGTTGGAGGCCACGGAAGGAGTGTTGTATGGCGTTGAAGCTCGTTTGTAGGTTTGTTAACACAGTGTCCAAAGAAGGGCCAGAAGTATACAGAATGGTGTCGTCTGCGTAGAGGTGGATCAAAGAATCACCCGCAGCAAGAGCGACATCATTGATATATACAGAGAAAAGAGTCGGCCCGAGAATTGAACCCTGTGGCACCCCCATAGAGACTGCCAGAGGTCCAGACAACAGGCCCTCCAATTTGACACACTGAACTCTATCAGAGAAGTATTTAGTAGACAAGCGAGGCAGTCATTAGAGAAACCAAGGCTGCTGAGTAAGGCTGATAAGAATACGGTGATTGACAGAGTCGAAAGCCTTGGCCAGGTCGATAAAGATGGCTGCACAGTACTGTCTTTTATCGCTGGTGGTTATGATATCGTTTAGGACCTTGAGCGTGGCTGAGGTGCACCCATGACCAGCTCGGAAAACCAGATTGCATAGCGGAGAAGGTACGGTTGGATTCGAAATGGTCGGTGATCTGTTTGTTCACATGGCTTTCAAAGACTTTAGAAAGGCAGGGCAGGATGGATAAAGGTCTGTAACAGTTTTGGTCTCGAGTGTCCCCCTTTGAAGAGGGGGATGACCGCGGCCGCTTTCCAATCTTTAGGAATCTCAGACGATACGAAAGAGAGGTTGAACAGACTAGTAATAGGGGTTGCAACAATGGCGGCAGATACTTTTAGGAAGAGAGGGTCCAGATTGTCTAGCCCAGCTGATTTGTAGGGGTAGCCAGGTGGAAAGCATGGCCAGCCGTAGAGAAAGGCTTATTGAAATTATCGATTGTCGTGGATTTATCAGTGGTAATAGTGTTTCCTAGTCTCAGTGCAGTGGGCAGCTGGGAGGAGGTACTCTTATTCTCCATGGACTTTACAGTGTCCCAAAAGGTTTCAGAATTAGTGCAGCAGGATGCAAATTTCTGTTTGAAAAAGCTAGCCTTTGCTTTCCTAACTGACTGTGTGTATTGGTTCCTGACTGCCCTGAAAAGTTGCATATTGCGGGGACTATTCGATGCTAGTGCAGTACGTCACAGGGTTTTTTGTGCTGGTCAAGGGCAGTCAAGTCTGGAGTGAACCAATGGCTATACCTGTTCTTAGTTCAACATTTTTGAAAGGCACTTTTAAAGAACAACCAGGCATCCTCTACTGACGGGATGAGGTTAATATCCTTCCAGGATACCCGGGCCAGGTTGATTAGAAAGGCCTGCTCGCAGAAGCTTTTTAGGGAGTGTTTGACAGTGATGAGAGATGGTCATTTGACCGTGGACCCATAACGGACTTAGGCAATGATGCAGTATTTGACAAGTGCAGATTTATAACAAATATGTTGAACCTTTGCATCTCATAGGAATCGAAAACCCAATCCTCATTCTCTGGTCGTACAAAAGTCGTACAAAAACATATTGACCATTCAAATACACAAGTCCATGAAGAGGAGGAAACTTTAGAAGAATCTTTTGCTCAAATTTGAAGGTATTTACAACGTGTCAAGCAAGTGTATAAATGAGGTAGTAGAGGAGCTGCAGTTCATATCGTGGTCTGTGTCAGGTCCAGTCATAAAATACATTGTTAATTAATGTTTAAGGAAACATGACTGTGTTAATGACAATTACATCATCTCAGATTTCTGCGAGACAAATCCCATGAGCACAGTTTTAGGGCCGGATGGAGCCCTCGCCACACCGTACAAGATGAAGCAGTTTTTTAAGAAAACGTTTCTGTGGTGGAGCCGGTAGATGATATACTTGATGCAAAGAAAAGAAGAAGCTTACACTATGTTCCTATTCTGCTGTCACTGTTACAAGTATTTAGCAACAAGGACATTAAGGAGAAAGCTTTAAAAAGAAGGCCTACTAGTTTTTCTTGATACAAGTCTTTTTATGATGGCACACATTTCAAAGAAAATTACTGTTTATCAGGATATTAATTAACCCTATCTTTACTTCTCGATGTTGATGACTTTGTGCAATCACCTTGGAACATCCTGCAAAAAGCACAAAATCACAGGAGTCTATTGGGTGTTGGCAAATGTCCCATTACAGTTTAGGTCTACACTCAAGTCTACTTACTTAGCTGTTCTCTGCAAGGCTGTTGATGTTGAAACATATGGATATGGGAAGGAGCCAGAGACACTTTTAAAAGATCTTGCACAATTGGAGGAGGACTTTTTATTCCTGTGCTGGAAAGATACTGAAGGGCACTGTTTTTTGTGTGGCGGCAGATCATTTTGGAGCCCACTCTATTGGTGGATTTGTAGAAAGTTTTTGTGCAATGCATGTCTGCAGGTTCTGTTTGGCTGAGAAATCTGAGATCCAGATTAAAGAAGTGAGAACTGAGGCATTCCAACCCAGAACAAAGCAGCAACATTCTGAACAGATATAGACAGTTCTGGAAAATCCCACCTTAATATATTGCTATGGTGTGAAAAAGTAGTGTGCTTTGACTGAA
>NC_088409.1:86659756-86692256 GCF_034236695.1 Oncorhynchus nerka | reverse complement strand
CAAACAACCTCAGAGCCAAAACTGCAGAGCTGCAATCTCACTTCTGTACAAATAGCTGCTGACTGGCATTGTGCACGGCAAGAAACAACTCTGATTGTCTCATTTGTCCTGCCATTACTCTGTGTTTTGAAAAAGAGCCAAGTTCCTCCAGCACTATCCTGGACAACTTGGATAATGTAGTACGGAGAACGCCGCTTCGGTTCATTGATGGCGACTAAATATTTTTGCAATCAGTGCGTTGGTAATGAGGCAACATGCAATTAGCAAACTGGAACAGTGTTCCGAATAATGAAGATAATTTCATCAAGTACGGAAGGATCACACACGATACCAATTTGTGCTGCTCAGTGACAGCTTACTGTACAACAGCAGCTGAGAGGACAAATGAGCAGATGAAGGAACTGGGATGTAAGTGAACCGTTTAGTACCACAGGTGACTGAGATGGCGCTCCACTTTACTGTGCCGTGTTCTATTGTAATATGTTGAAATACCTCAGTCAGTCGTATGTGTCATATTCTGTGGAATTACATTTTACAGCACATAGGAACTAATATAAATGAATATGATGAAGATGTATGTGGAACCCTGTGTGAGTTATTCTATGTTCTCCCAATGCACTGTAGTATTGCAGCATACCGTAGGCCAGGGAATATAATGCTGTGAAAGAGTGATTCACATGGGATACAGCCAGTATGAGAGGCCATTCTCCATACATCCCAGTGGCAGGCGGTGGCTGACCAGAGAGTGAGTGGGGAAGGTTTAACACTAAATAGGTCAGCATCATCACAGATGAATATTTCATTGTGTGTTATAGTGGTGCTCACTATAGGCTTTTATACTGTACTTACTGTTCTTTTACACACCCACCAGCCACTGTTACCCTATTGGTCAGTCTCTCTCTACTGTAAATCCCCTGACCCACCAGCCAATGTTACCCTATTGGTCAGTCTCTCTCTACTGTAAATCCCCTGACCCACCAGCCACTGTTACCCTATTGGTCAGTCTCTCTCTACTGTAAATCCCCTGACCCACCAGCCACTGTTACCCTATTGGTCAGTCTCTCTACTGTAAATTGACCCACCAGCCACTGTTACCCTAGGTCAGTCTCTCTACTGTAAATCCCCTGACCCACCAGCCACTGTTACCCTATTGGCCAGTCTCTCTCTACTGTAAATCCCTGACCCACCAGCCACTGTTACCCTATTGGTCAGTCTCTCTCTACTGTAAATCCCTGACCCACCAGCCACTGTTACCCTATTGGTCAGTCTCTCTCTACTGTAAATCCCTGACCCACCAGCCACTGTTACCCTATTGGTCAGTCTCTCTCTACTGTAAATCCCCTGACCCACCAGCCACTGTTACCCTATTGGTCAGTCTCTCTCTACTGTAAATCCCCTGACCCACCAGCCAATGTTACCCTATTGGTCAGTCTCTCTCTACTGTAAATCCCCTGACCCACCAGCCACTGTTACCCTATTGGTCAGTCTCTCTCTACTGTAAATCCCCTGACCCACTGACCACTGTTACCCTATTGGTCAGTGTATCTCTACTGTAAATCCCCTGACCCACTGACCACTGTTACCCTATTGGTCAGTCTCTCTCTACTGTAAATCCCCTGACCCACTGACCACTGTTACCCTATTGGTCAGTCTCTCTCTACTGTAAATCCCCTGACCCACTGACCACTGTTACCCTATTGGTCAGTCTCTCTCTACTGTAAATCCCCTGACCCACTGACCACTGTTACCCTATTGGTCAGTCTCTCTCTACTGTAAATCCCCTGACCCACTGACCACTGTTACCCTATTGGTCAGTCTCTCTCTACTGTAAATCCCCTGACCCACCAGCTACTGTTACCCTATTGGTCAGTCTCTCTCTACTGTAAATCCCCTGACCCACCAGCCACTGTTACCCTATTGGTCAGTCTCTCTCTACTGTACCCAAGCCAATGTTACCCTATTGGTCAGTCTCTCTACTGAAATCCCACCACCAGCCACTGTTACCCTATTGGTCAGTCTCTCTCTACTGTAAATCCCCTGACCCACCAGCCACTGTTACCCTATTGGTCAGTCTCTCTCTACTGTAAATCCCCTGACCCACCAGCCACTGTTACCCTATTGGTCAGTCTCTCTCTACTGTAAATCCCCTGACCCACCAGCCAATGTTACCCTATTGGTCAGTCTCTCTCTACTGTAAATCCCCTGACCCACCAGCCACTGTTACCCTATTGGTCAGTCTCTCTCTACTGTAAATCCCCTGACCCACTGACCACTGTTACCCTATTGGTCAGTCTCTCTCTACTGTAAATCCCCTGACCCACCAGCCAATGTTACCCTATTGGTCAGTCTCTCTCTACTGTAAATCCCCTGACCCACCAGCCACTGTTACCCTATTGGTCAGTCTCTCTCTACTGTAAATCCCCTGACCCACCAGCCACTGTTACCCTATTGGTCAGTCTCTCTCTACTGTAAATCCCCTGACCCACCGGCCACTGTTACCCTATTGGTCAGTCTCTCTCTACTGTAAATCCCTGACCCACTGACCACTGTTACCCTATTGGTCAGTCTCTCTCTACTGTAAATCCCCTGACCCACCGGCCACTGTTACCCTATTGGTCAGTCTCTCTCTACTGTAAATCCCCTGACCCACCAGCCAATGTTACCCTATTGGTCAGTCTCTCTCTACTGTAAATCCCCTGACCCACCAGCCAATGTTACCCTATTGGTCAGTCTCTCTCTACTGTAAATCCCCTGACCCACCGGCCACTGTTACCCTATTGGTCAGTCTCTCTCTACTGTAAATCCCCTGACCCACTGACCACTGTTACCCTATTGGTCAGTCTCTCTCTACTGTAAATCCCCTGACCCACCAGCCAATGTTACCCTATTGGTCAGTCTCTCTCTATTGCAAATCCCCTGACCCACCAGCCACTGTTACCCTATTGGTCAGTCTCTCTCTACTGTAAATCCCCTGACCCACCAGCCACTGTTACCCTATTGGTCAGTCTCTCTCTACTGTAAATCCCCTGACCCACCAGCCACTGTTACCCTATTGGTCAGTCTCTCTCTACTGTAAATCCCCTGACCCACCAGCCACTGTTACCCTATTGGTCAGTCTCTCTCTACTGTAAATCCCCTGACCCACCAGCCAATGTTACCCTATTGGTCAGTCTCTCTCTACTGTAAATCCCCTGACCCACTGACCACTGTTACCCTATTGGTCAGTCTCTCTCTACTGTAAATCCCCTGACCCACCAGCCAATGTTACCCTATTGGTCAGTCTCTCTCTACTGTAAATCCCCTGACCCACTGACCACTGTTACCCTATTGGTCAGTGTATCTCTACTGCAATTTCCCTGCTTTTCAGCTCTGCATATCTCCCATTCTATTGTTATTCCTGATTATGCTGCAGTAGCTTTAGGTCGCTAGGTATATGAATAGTTAATTCCGATTAAACATGCCATGCTACAGGAACTGCAGTGACCATAAATGTAGTATACTCTATTTCCTTATATGTCCTCCTCTATAGGCTCTTCCTATGACCTTTAACAGCACTTCATATGACCTTCTCTAAAGGCGCATCCAATGACCTCTATAGGCTTTTCCTATGGCCTTCTCTAAAGTCACTTCCTATGACTTTATCTAAAGGCTTTTCCTATGACTTTATCTAAAGGCTTTTCCTATGGCCTTCTCTAAAGGCTCTTCCTATGACCTTCTCTAAAGGCTCTTCCTATGACTTTATCTAAAGGCTTTTCCTATGGCCTTCTCTAAAGGCTTTTCCTATGGCCTTCTCTAAAGGCTCTTCCTATGACCTTCTCTAAAGGCTCTTCCTATGGCCTTCTCTAAAGGCTTTTCCTATGGCCTTCTCTAAAGGCTCTTCCTACGACCTCTAAAGACACTTCATATGACCCTCTCTAAAGTCACATCCTGTAACCTTCTCTAAAGGCTCTTCATATGACCTTCTCTAAAGTCACTTCATGTGACCTTCTCTAAAGGCTCTTCCTATGACCTTCTCTGAAGTCACTTCCTATGACCTCTAATGGCTTTTCCTATGACCTTCCCCTGTTTCACTTGAATCTAAATATTGTTTGAAGTTTGGTGAACATGTACACGTCTGACACCAAAATAGGGATTAAATACACGTGTCTCTACTGGGACTCTCTCTGACCTGCTTCACAGTGTCTCTACTGGGACTCTCTCCGACCTGCTTCACAGTGTCTCTACTGGGACTCTCTCTGACCTGCTTCACAGTGTCTCTACTGGGGCTCTCTCTGACCTGCTTCCCAGTGTCTCTACTGGGACTCACTCTGACCTGCTTCACAGTGTCTCTACTGGGGCTCTCTGACCTGCTTCACAGTGTCTCTACTGGGCTCTTTGACCTGCTTCACAGTGTCTCTACTGGGACTCTCTCTGACCAGCTCCAAGGCGTCTCTACTGGGACTCTCTCTGACCTGCTTCACAGTGTCTCTACTGGGGCTCTTTGACCTGCTTCACAGTGTCTCTACTGGGACTCTCTCTGACCTGCTTCACAGTGTCTCTACTGGGGCTCTCTCTGACCTGCTTCCCAATGTCTCTACTGGGACTCACTCTGACCTGCTTCACAGTGTCTCTACTGGGGCTCTCTGACCTGCTTCACAGTGTCTCTACTGGGACTCTCTCTGACCTGCTTCACAGTGTCTCTACTGGGGCTCTCTCTGACCTGCTTCCCAGTGTCTCTACTGGGACTCACTCTGACCTGCTTCACAGTGTCTCTACTGGGGCTCTCTGACCTGCTTCACAGTGTCTCTACTGGGCTCTTTGACCTGCTTCACTGTGTCTCTACTTGGACTCTACTGTACCCCCCCCATCCCCTCCCCAAACACAGTCCCTCTGAGGGCTGACATCCCTGTCTCTGTTTTTTCTTACACTCAGCATCAAACTCCTGATCCCAATCACAGCCTGTTTAATCTGGCGGTGCTCCGCTCTGCTTCGAGAGAGAGAGAGAGAGAGAGAGAGAGAGAGAGAGAGAGAGAGAGAGAGCTTCCCCACGTCAACCCAGCCCCAGCCCATCACCCCAGCCCATCACCCCAGCCCCTCAAACACTGCTGCTCTGATTAGAGAGAGCTCTGTGCTCGCTTGGCCTTTATCTTCCCTTATTCCCTAGCCTGAGAAATTGTCTCCAGAGGGGACGAGGTAGACAGCAGGAGACTGGAAAAGACAGACAGGTCTGGCTTTATCTCAATCAGCAGCAGAGATTAAAATGTTCAACATAATTAGCTGGGGTCATTGGGGTTAACTGTAAACTGCGTTACTCTGTAGAGAGTGGGTTAGAGACGGAGAGTGGATTCGTCCCATGTGTGTTCCTTCCAGCTGGAGGACCAGTCTTCAAGGACAGTTGGTGAATAGGAATCAAGGTGCAACTGAGGTAAAACAATTCCTGCTTTAAAGACTTAGATATTTTGTTGGTGCGGCTGTGTGTGTTTGGAGTGCCAATGTGTCTATGATCAGGGTTTGAATCAACATGTTTAAATGTCAATACTTCATGCTTTGAAATCCTTTGATCTCACTCCGTCACTACAAGTTGTGTGGGTAGACAGCGGATAGTGTTATTGCATGTGACACATACTTGGACTGGCCCCCTTTGGTCATCCATCTTTCACATTGCACTACAGTACAGTTTGAAATCCCTAGAGTCAGGATGAAGAAAAATAGACTGATATGACAGCTAAGGGTACGGGGCACACACACTGCCAGATCCCTCATCAGACTGTCTGAACGGAGCCATGACACACTGACAGACTCCTCTCTGACCTTCACCCAAAGCAAACATGACCAGGGCAAGCCAGCCAATCAAAACGTCTGATTCATAGAGACCCCTCACCTTCCTGATAGGATTGAACAAGTTGCCTTGTTTCTTCCTGTGGACCTGCCGTTAGCTGAGACTGAGTCCTATTCCATCTCTCCCTCCATTGTCTCAGGTGACTGCCGCCTGAAACGGATCGGTTTAGGGACGAGCGTCGAGGGTGTGTGTGACGCCATCTGATGTGAGACAATGCTCTCTCCCCATTAATCCTCTGTTCCCCTCCCATTTGTTCTCCCATTTGATCTCATCTCTCCTTAATGTCCACGTCCATGTTATTAATCAAGGACGGGGCCTGATTGACAGCTTTTATCACCAGTGGATCGGTGCAGGGCTGTCTAGCTGGGCTCAACTTGTCTGACTGGGAAAGACTATTGGTGCTGCTGCTATCTCCTCCGCCTGCAGACAGTTCCTACTGCCTACCAGAGGAAGGGCATCTGGGGGCTCAGCCTCACTCTCTTATCTCTTTCATTTTTAAACATCCCATAATCAAGGAGCCCACGGCATTTCTCTGTTAATTGCCGGAGGATAATAAATTGCAGAGGCCCCCCTCACACCTCCCCCACCAGCCCCCACTGTAGCTCACGGGCACCAGGTAGCTAATCTGCCTCCTCTTTTCCATAAATTCTGGATCCCCACCTCACTGTCAGTACTACAGATCCAGTTCTGGATCCCCCACCTCACTGTCAGTACTACAGATCCAGTTCTGGATCCCCCACCTCACTGTCAGTACTACAGATCCAGTTCTGGATCCCCCACCTCACTGTCTCTGTACTGCAGATCCAGTTCTGGATCCCCCACCTCACTGTCTCTGTACTACAGATCCAGTTCTGGATCCCCCACCTCACTGTCAGTACTACAGATCCAGTTCTGGATCCCCCATCTCACTGTCTCTGTACTGCAGATCCAGTTCTTGATCCCCCACCTCACTGTCAGTACTACAGATCCAGTTCTGGATCCCCCACCTCACTGTTAGTACTGCAGATCCAGTTCTGGATCCCCCACCTCACTGTCTCTGTACTGCAGATCCAGTTCTGGATCACTCACATCACTGTCAGTACTGCAGATCCAGTTCTGGATCCCCCACCTCACTGTCAGTACTGCAGATCCAGTTCTGGATCCCCCACCTCACTGTCTCTGTACTACAGATCCAGTTCTGGATCCCCCACCTCACTGTCTGTACTGCAGATCCAGTTCTGGATCCCCCACCTCACTGTCTCTGTACTGCAGATCCAGTTCTGGATCCCCCACCTCACTGTCAGTACTACAGATCCAGTTCTGGATCCCCCACCTCACTGTCAGTACTACAGATCCAGTTCTGGATCCCCCACCTCACTGTCAGTACTACAGATCCAGTTCTGGATCCCCCACCTCACTGTCAGTACTACAGATCCAGTTCTGGATCCCCCACCTCACTGTTAGTACTGCAGATCCAGTTCTGGATCCCCCACCTCACTGTCTGTACTGCAGATCCAGTTCTGGATCCCCCACCTCACTGTCTCTGTACTGCAGATCCAGTTCTGGATCCCCCACCTCACTGTCAGTACTACAGATCCAGTTCTGGATCCCCACCTCACTGTCAGTACTACAGATCCAGTTCTGGATCCCCCACCTCACTGTCAGTACTACAGATCCAGTTCTGGATCCCCCACATCACTGTCAGTACTACAGATCCAGTTCTGGATCCCCCACATCACTGTCGGTACTACAGATCCAGTTCTGGATCCCCCACCTCACTGTCTCTGTACTACAGATCCAGTTCTGGATCCCCCACCTCACTGTCAGTACTACAGATCCAGTTCTGGATCCCCCACCTCACTGTCAGTACTACAGATCCAGTTCTGGATCCCCCACCTCACTGTCAGTACTACAGATCCAGTTCTGGATCCCCCACATCACTGTCAGTACTACAGATCCAGTTCTGGATCCCCCACCTCACTGTCAGTACTACAGATCCAGTTCTGGATCCCCCACCTCACTGTCTCTGTACTGCAGATCCAGTTCTGGATCCCCCACCTCACTGTCAGTACTACAGATCCAGTTCTGGATCCCCCACCTCACTGTTAGTACTGCAGATCCAGTTCTGGATCCCCCATCTCACTGTCTCTGTACTGCAGTACTTTGGAATTCATTCTCCTTCCAGTATCATGCATGTTGACCCAGTTTAACAGACTTTTACCTGAAAAGGGAGAGCTGAAACATGTCAGTCCCTCATGGGGAGTAATCCCATGCATCCTATCCTCTGCCACTGTCTGCCAACATGGAAGGATGGGCGGTTGGGGGTTGGGCTGGAGTTGTGGTGTGGGGGAGTTTTATATTTCAAATGTGGTGTCTCTCGTTGCCCCAATTTACAGGATTACTAGTGAGATAGTTTGAGTTGTTCATGTGAAACAGCTTTAGTGTATGATTGTCCATTTTGCACGACAGGATAAGATTCAACATGTAATTTGAAATGTCATTTTTTGGGTCTTGTTTATTTTTACGTAGGGGAATCAGCAGGATCTTAAAACATGGTCGTATTAGATGAGATGCTTTCACACAGTGTTGATCATTACCAGGGAAACACCCTTAGTCCTAATAATGTAAGGCTTAATTACTGCAAGGGAAATGTTGCCTCTAGGCTGCTGATGGTCTCAGCAACATGCAGCAGCACACAGCATCTTAGACCTCTATCTTAGAGTCCTCCAGTCTAAATGACTGGAACATCTCAATGGTGTGAGTCTTTGAGACATATCTGTGTCAGGATGTTCTCTCTTCTCTCTGATTGTCACGTTAAGAAGATGTTGTTTTTGATGGAGGCATGAGTGACAGTTATTACATCTTCACACTGTGCTAAACGCTGACACAAAGCCACGATCAAATGGACTGTTGTTTCATTGTATGTTCTCTCTGTCAACCTCTCTCTCTCTCTGTCAGCTGAACGAATATATTTTGTTATAAACCCCATTGTAAATTGATATTATCTGTGTTCTACAATGTTTCTACAGTACAGTATTTGTGAGGTATCGGTCAGCAGTGTATAATGCGTTACTGTACAGTACATGTAATTAGGGGAGTCTGGTCCTAACCCCCAGTCGCCCTCCCTCCCTCCGCCCCGCCCCCTCCTCCTCTGGTTACTGATTAAAGAGGAAGCAGAGGAGTCTTTGTAGACTAGCAGCAGCCACGTCAGGACCTCCCTCTCTGTCTCTCCGTGTCTCCATGTCTCCTCCCAGGACCTCCCTATCTGTATCTCCATGTCTCCATGTTTCCTCCCAGGACCTCCCTTTCTGTTTCTCCATGTCTCCTCCCAGGGCCTCCCTCTCTGTGTCTCCATGTCTCCTCCCAGGACCTCCCTCTCTGTGTCTCCATGTCTCCTCCCAGGGCCTCCCTCTCTGTATCTCCATGTCTCCATGTTTCCTCCCAGGACCTCCCTTCCTTGTGTCTCCACATCTCTTTCCAGGACCTCCCTCCCTGTGTCTCCACATCTCCTCCCAGGACCTCCTTCTCTGTATCTCCATGTCTCCTCCCAGGACCTCCCTCTCTGTGTCTCCATGTCCCCACATCTCCTTCCAGGGCCTTCTTCGTTGTGTCTCCATGTCTCCTCCAAGGACATCCCTCACTTTGTCTCCAAGTCCCCACATCTCCTTCCAGGGCCTTTTTCGTTGTGTCTCCACAACTCCTCCCAGGACCTCCCTTTCTGTATCTCCATGTCTCCTCCCAGGACCTCCCTCTCTGTGTCTCCATGTCCCCACGTCTCCTTCCAGGGCCTTCTTCCTTGTGTCTCCACATCTCTTTCCAGGACCTCCCTCCCTGTGTCTCCACATCTCCTCCCAGGACCTCCTTCTCTGTATCTCCATGTCTCCTCCCAGGACCTCCCTCTCTGTGTCTCCATGTCCCCACGTCTCCTTCCAGGGCCTTCTTCGTTGTGTCTCCATGTCTCCTCCAAGGACATCCCTCACTTTGTCTCCAAGTCCCCACATCTCCTTCCAGGGCCTTTTTCGTTGTGTCTCCATGTCTCCTCCCAGGACCTCCCTCTCTGTGTCTCCATGTCCCCACATCTCCTTCCAGGGCCTTTTTCGTTGTGTCTCCATGTCTCCTCCCAGGACCTCCCTCTCTGTGTCTCCATGTCCCCACATCTCCTTCCAGGGCCTTCTTCGTTGTGTCTCCATGTCTCCTCCAAGGACATCCCTCACTTTGTCTCCAAGTCCCCACATCTCCTTCCAGGGCCTTTTTCGTTGTGTCTCCATGTCTCCTCCCAGGACCTCCCTCTCTGTGTCTCCATGTCCCCACATCTCCTTCCAGGGCCTTTTTCGTTATGTCTCCATGTCTCCTCCCAGGACCTCCCTCTCTGTGTCTCCATGTCCCCACATCTCCTTCCAGGGCCTTTTTCGTTGTGTCTCCATGTCTCCTCCCAGGACCTCCCTCTCTGTGTCTCCATATCCCCACATCTCCTTCCAGGGCCTTCTTCGTTGTGTCTCCATGTCTCCTCCAAGGACATCCCTCACTTTGTCTCCAAGTCCCCACATCTCCTTCCAGGGCCTTTTTCGTTGTGTCTCCATGTCTCCTCCCAGGACCTCCCTCTCTGTGTCTCCATGTCCCCACATCTCCTTCCAGGGCCTTTTTCGTTATGTCTCCATGTCTCCTCCCAGGACCTCCCTCTCTGTGTCTCCATGTCCCCACATCTCCTTCCAGGGCCTTCTTCGTTGTGTCTCCATGTCTCCTCCAAGGACATCCCTCACTTTGTCTCCAAGTCCCCATGTCTCTTTCCAGGGCCTTCTTTCTTGTGTCTCCAGGTCTACTCCCAGGTCCAAAACATGCTGCCTCTCTTTTCACATCCAGACATACAGTACAAACACACATATCCTTTGTGTCACAAATGATAATGATGTTCCACAATGGATCGTGCCACAGCAGAGAAGAAACTTGGAAGTGTGGGATTACACAAGTTGTATAACTGTCATATTGAACATTTGAAAACATTCCATCACTCGATTACCAGCCTGAACATGTTGTAAATATTCTGTGATATTCAGATTATTGGTGTGCTTATATTGTGGCTAGATATTCCATCCTTCGATGTACAATGAGTGTACAAAACATGACCTATATCCATCCTGCCCTGCCTTTCTAAAGTCTTCGAAAGCCGAGTTAATAAACAGATCACCGACCATTTAGAATCCCACCGTACCTTCTCCGCTGTGCTATCCGGTTTCCGAGCTGCATCTCAGCCACGCTCAAGGTACTAAACCATATAATAGCTGGTCACGGATGCACCTCAGCCACGCTCAAGGTACTAAACCATATAATAGCTGGTCACGGATGCACCTCAGCCACGCTCAAGGTACTAAACCATATAATAGCTGGTCACGGATGCACCTCAGCCACGCTCAAGGTACTAAACCATATAATAGCTGGTCACGGATGCACCTCAGCCACGCTCAAGGTACTAAACCATATAATAGCTGGTCACGGGTGCACCTCAGCCACGCTCAAGGTACTAAACCATATAATAGCTGGTCACGGATGCACCTCAGCCACGCTCAAGGTACTAAACCATATAATAGCTGGTCACGGATGCACCTCAGCCACGCTCAAGGTACTAAACCATATAATAGCTGGTCACGGGTGCACCTCAGCCACGCTCAAGGTACTAAACCATATAATAGCTGGTCACGGGTGCACCTCAGCCACGCTCAAGGTACTAAACCATATCATAACTTCCATCGATAAAAGACAGTACTATGCAGCCGTCTTCATCGACCTGGCCAAGGCTTTCGACTCAATCACTGTACTCTTATTGGCAGACTCAACAGCCTTGGTTTCTCAAATGACTGCCTCGCCTGGTTCACCAACTACTTCTCAGATAGAGTTCAGTGTGTCAAATCGTAGGGCCTGTTGTCTGGAACTCTGGCAGTCTCTATGGGGGTACCACATTGTTTAATTCTTGGGCCGACTCTTTTCTCTGTATATATCAACAATGTCGCTCTTGCTGCTGGTGATTCCCTGATCCACCTCTACGCAGACGACACCATTCTGTATACATCTGGCCCTTCTTTGAACATTGTGTTAACAAACCTCCAAACGAGCTTCAATGCCATACAACAGTAAAACTAAATGAATGCGTTTCAACCGATCGCTGTCCGCACTCGCCCGCTCGACTAGCATCACTACTTTGGACGTTTCTGACTTGGAATATGTGGACAACTACAAATACCTAGATGTCTGGCTAGACTGTAAACTCTCCTTCCAGGCTCAAATTAAACATCTCCCATCATCTCCAAAATTAAATCTTGAATCGGCTTCCTATTTCGCAACAAAGCCTCCTCACTAACTCCGCCAAACAAACCCTCGTAAAGCTGACTATCCAACCGATCCTCAACTTCGGCAAAGTAATTTACAAAATAGCCTCCAACACTCTACTCAGCAAACTGGATGCAGTCTATCACAGTGCCATCCGTTTTGTCACCAAAGCCCCGTACATCACCCACCACTGCGACCTGTATGCTCTCGTCGGCTGGCCCTCGCTACATATTCGTCTCCAGACCCACCAGCTCCACGTAATTTATAAGTCTTTGCTAGGTAAAGATCCGCCTTATCTCAGCTCACTGGTCACGATAATAACACCCACCCGTACCACGTGCTCCAGCAGGTATATCTCACTTGTCATCCCCAAAGCCAACACCTCCTTTGGCCGCCTTTCCTTCCAGTTCTCTGCTGCCAATGACTGGAGCGAATTGCAAAAATCGCTGAAGTTGGAGACTTATATCTCCCTCACTAACTTTAAACATCAGATATCTGAGCAGCTAACCAATCGCTGCAGCTGAACACAGCCCATCTGTAAATAGCCCATTTAATCTACCTACCTCATCCCCATATTGTTTTTTATTTGCACATCAATATTTCTACTTGCACATCATCATCTGCACATCTATCACTCCAGTGTTAATTTGCTAAATTGTAATTACTTCGCTACTTTGGCCTATTTATTGCCTTACCTCCTCAACGCCATTTGCACATACTGTATATATACTTTTTTTCTATTGTATTTTTGACTGTACGTTTGTGTATTCCATGTGTAACTCTGTGTTGTTGTTTGTGTCACAATAAAAAATGAAAAATAGTGTATAAGCCAATGATCCATCACAATGATCCATCACTTACTGTATGACATTCCTGGGAGTGTGTAAACTTAAATGTTTATTACCATAGCATTTTTGTATTTTCTCTATAATTATGTACTTGAAAATGTCTCAGTTGACCAATTTGGCACATTTGGGCAAACTCCTGGCAGACTTGATACAAAATATTATGCGGTAATGTAATTCTTAGCTGGATCAGTCTGAAACTTTGCACACACACTGCTGCCATCTGGTGGCCAAAATCTCTATTTCACCTAGACTCATATCTGAACGTTTTGCCTTTCTCTTGCATTTCAAAGATCATGGGAAAAAAAACATGTTTTTAAATTGTTTTGTTTTTTGTTTGTATTATCTTTTACCAGATCTAATGTCTTATATTCTCCTACATTCATTTCAAATTTCCACATATTTCAAAGTGTTTCCTTTCAAATGGTATCAAGAATATGTATATCCTTGCTTCAGGTCCTGAGCCACAGGCAGTGGTGGAACAAGAATACAATTTTCATACTTGAGTAAAAGTAAAGATTCCTGAAAAGAAAATGACTCAAGTAAAAGTGAAAGTCACCCAGTAAAATACGACTTGAGTATTTGGTTTTAAACGTACTTAAGTCCCAAAAGTAAAAGTATAAATCATTTAAAATGTCTTATATTAAGCAAATCAGACAACACAATTTCTTGTGTCAGAGGCAGTAGGGATGACCAGGGATGTTTTCTTGATAAGTGCGTGAATTACACAATTTTCTTATCCTGCTGAGCATTCTAAATGTAAAGAGTACTTCTGGCTGTAAGGGAAAATGTACAGAGTAAAAAGTACATTATTTTCTTTAGGAATGTGTGCAGTAAAAGTAAAAATTTGTGAAAAATATAAATAGTAAAGTAAAGTGCAGATACCCCTCAAAACGACTTAAGTAGTATTTTAAAGCATTTTTACTTTACACCAGAGTTAGATTTGTAATTTTAGGTGAAAATTGAAAAAAAGGATACGATCCTTAAGAGGCATCAATACGATATCATAGCTTTCACCTGGATTCAGGTGGGGTGGGGTCAGTGTGTGCACGTGCATGCGTGTGTGTAGATATCTAATGGAGCTTTGAGAGAAACAGTGATTCAATTGGGGCAAATATTTCCCTTGAGGTAGCAGGGCCAGCTGTTGGAACCAGGAAATGACTTATGGAGGGGTGGTTGCCATAGTAAAGAAACCACCCAGCAATAAAATAATTGGTTTGCTAATGTTAGTGTGCAGCAGATATACTAGCAAGCGCTGGATGTTTTATGGAAGTTTTATCGCCCCGTGTGTAATACATCCTCCTGACTGCTATTGTTCATAGCATAATGGCTTCCATTCATCAGCTAAAACAAGAGGTACAGTTAATGAGCTACTGGAGCCTTGTGTTAGGTTCCAAGGCTTTTCTCAAAGGGAGCCTTGTGTTAGGTTCCAAGGCTTTTCTCAAAGGGAGCCTTCTTTTAGGTTCCAATGCTTTTCTCAAAGGGAGCCTTCTTTTAGGTTCCAAGGCTTTTCTCAAATGGAGCCTTGTGTTAGGTTCCAAGGCTTTTCTCAAAGGGAGCCTTCTTTTAGGTTCCAAGGCTTTTCTCAAAGGGAGCCTTGTGTTAGGTTCCAAGGTTTTTCTCGAAGGGAGCCTTGTTTTAGGTTCCAAGGCTTTTCTCAAAGGGAGCCTTCTTTTAGGTTCCAAGGCTTTTCTCGAGGGAGCCTTCTTTTAGGTTCCAAGGTTTTTCTTGAGGGAGCCTTGTTTTAGGTTCCAAGGCTTTTCTCAAAGGGAGCCTTGAAAGGCTTTGTAGTACAGTTAATATTTTTGGGAAAATATATCATTTTGCATTACAAAAAGAATGTGGAGAGCAAAGTTAAAGTTTGACTTGAAACGCTGATTGTTTTCTAGTCTGAAACTATGTTGTGAGTCATGCTAAAGCACTGTCCAGAGGTTTGTAGGGGGTGTAGATACATTATCTCTAGTTGTAGACTATAGCTCATACTGACACACATGCACACAAAGTCACACACACAGTCACACACACAGTCACTCACAAAGTCACACACACAGTCACACACACAGTCACACACAGTCACACACACAGTCACACACAGTCACACACACAGTCACACACACAGTCACACACACAGTCACACACAGTCACACACACAGTCACACACACAGTCACAAACACAGTCACACACACAGTCACACACAGACAAACAAGGGAAGTGTTGCATCTGCCCATCAGAGCTCCAGTTCTCAGATTCATCTTTTTAGTCTCCTCCTATTGTCTTCAACCAATAAAATAATAATTGAAGGAGGAATGCGTCAGAATGCCTAGAATTAAACTGCTTAATTATGTATCCTTCACACATTAATCTTTCATGATTTGAGAATCAACATGTTTTATTATTCAAGGCTGCAAAATGTAGGAAGTTGAATGTAAAAACAGGCAGAAAAAAATAATAGAGGACTGTCATAAAAAAATATAGGCACACATAGGTGGTGTTGTAACGCAGAGGCCTTCCCTCTCCTCCCTTCCCTTCCCTCTCCTCCCTTCCCTTCCCTCTCCTCCCTTCCCTTCCCTCTCCTCCCTTCCCTTCCCTCTTCCCTCCCTTCTCCTCCCCTCCCCTCTCTTCCCCTCTCCTCCCCTCCCTTCCCTCTCCCCTCTCCCCCCCCCTCTCTTCCCTCCCCTCTCCCCCTCTCTTCCCCTCCCTCTCCTCCCTCTCTTCCCCTCCCCTCTCCTCCCTCTCTTCCCCTCTCCTCCCCTCCCCTCTCTTCCCCTCTCCTCCCTCTCCTCCCCTCCCTTCCCTCTCCTCCCCTCTCCTCCCCCTCCCCTCTCTTCTCCTCTCCTCCCCTCCCCTCTCTTCCCCTCTCCTCCCCTCTCCTCCCCTCCCCTCTCTTCCCCTCTCTTCCCATCACCTTCCCTCTCCTCCCCTCTCCTCACTTCCCTCCCCTCTCCTCCCCTCTCTTCCCCTCTCCTCCCCTCTCCTCCCTCCCCTCTCCCCTCTCTTCCCCTCTCCTCCCATCCCCTCTCTTCCCCTCCCCTCTCCTCCCCCTCTCTTCCCCTCTCCTCCCCTCCCCTCTCTTCCCCTCTCCTCCCCTCTCCTCCCTTCCCCTCTCCTCCCCTCCCCTCTCTTCCCCTCTCCTCCCCTCCCTCTCTTCCCATCACCTTCCCTCTCTTCCCCTCTCCTCCCCTCCCCGCTCCTCCCCTCCCCTCCCCTCTCCTCCCCTCTCTTCCCATCACCTTCCCTCTCATCCTCTCCCCTCTCCTCCCCTCCCCTGTCTTTCCCTCCCCTCCCCTCTCTTCCCTTCCCTTCCACTCCCCTCTCCTCTCCTACCATCTCCTCCCATCTCCTTCCATCCCCTCTCCTCCTCTCCCCTCCCCTCTCATCCCACCCCCTCCCATCCCCTCTCCCCTCTCCTCCAATCGCCTCTCCACTCCGCTCCTCTCCTCTCCTCCCATCGCCTCTCCTCTCCTCTTCAACTCCCTCTCTCTATCTTTGTTCCTCAGCGGTGGGAGCAGTTTGGTCTGCGTAATTACTAGATGAAACGTTAATGTGAAACGGAGGAACAGAATGGGATAAATGCTGCAGAATGGATCTCTGACCGGGAACACAGGGCTTCTAGGAGGCAGGTGGGGTCAGCCTGTGGGGCTGGGACGGTACCTGTGTGGGTGTGGGAGTTGTTGCAAGGGGAAGTCTTCACCCCTTCTTAATGAACTGGGTCTAACTAAACAAGGCTTTGGTTAAAGGAGAATTCTGTCACTGAAGGCTACTGAAGTTTTTAAATGAGCTGTTGCTATGCGACATGTTCATTTAAGTGCACTTTTTCAAACATGTGAACACTTTTAGTACTTTTACCCCTTTTTCTCCCCAATTGTCCCATCGCTGCAACTCCCGTACAGACTCGGGAGGGGCAAAGGTTGAGAGCCGTGCGTTCTCCAAAACACCACCCTGCCAAGCCGCACTGCTTCTTGACAAACTGCTCATTTAACCCGGAAGCCAGCTGCAGCAATGTGTCGGAGCAAACACCGTCCAGCTGGCGACCAAGGTCAGCTTGCAGACGCCCAGCCCGCCACAAGGAGTCGCTAGAGCACGATGGGACAAGGAAATCCCGGCCGGACAAACCCTCCTCTAACCCTGACAACGCTGGGCAAAATGTGCACTGCCTCATGGGTCTCCCGAACACGTAAATGGGTTGGACTTTGATGACTTGGTCTCTCAGAATGTAGACTTGGTGCAATGCAATGGTGACCGCCATTGGAGTCTTTGTATCTGTCTCATTGGAGCTGCCCGTGTTCTCACAGACACCATAACAGGACAGATACAACGTTGTGATCTCTATACATCGCTATGTGACAGAAGGAGGATGTGGATAGCATCTCGCTTCTTATGATTATCAGTTCAATTAAACCAATTTAGAAAATATTGATAACTATGTATAGCCTTGTAAGACTATAAATATCCATCGACCCAGCTTTGAAGTAGTTAGGTATTTTTCCCTGCTTTTGAGAGGAGCTGCCTACTGTACCGGGAGACTTTCAGCAAATGCGCTAAGTTAATGATATGCTAACTTCAATCATCTCCAAACTGAACTCACAGACATAAACATTGTGCCTATGAGTTTGTCTGACTCTGGGTAAGTAGAAACAATACCAAAATCGTGAAATCTCGCAGTATCCCTTTAAAGACTATTTCACATTGTAAACCAATGCATCTGTCCTCTCTCTCTCAACCTGGGTCATAGATGATCACTCAAGCCATGACCTCTCTAATGACCGTCCATCTCATGATGTTGTGATGTTTTTATTTTTCATGCTTTGAAGCGCTTTGAGAGTCTTTGAAAAGTGCCATATAAGTTGAATATATGATTATTCTTATTATTAAAGGAGAGTTAGTGTGATTGGAGGACACCCAGACAGGTTTGGTGGGATGGCATGAGGGCTCTCAGCTCTTGGGACATGTCTGCTTCCAGGAACGTTCCAGGAAAGGCTACCACAACAAGACAGGCCTTGGCCCCACACTCGCTCTCTGGCCTTCACACACACACACACACACACACACACACACACACACACACACACACACACACACACACACACACACACACACACACACACACACACACACACACACACACACACACACACACACACATACACACACACATACACACACACATACACACACATCCACACACACACAAAGTGACCAGGGCTCCAGGGAAGGTCTTGGCCTGTCTTCTGACATCACCAAACAATAGCAGCGAGCATCTGCCCAGGTTCCAGGGCCAAACAGATGGAAGGGCCATAGTAGAGGTGGATAAGAATCTCCTGTGGTCCTTGCCCACGGCGGCAGCCCAGGACTCTGGCTGTCAAAGAGACACAGTACGTTTTTTGATACATTAACACAGACAGAGGAAACACAATGGGCAACACATGGACAGCTTGCAGCGGGCATGAAAGAGAGGCTCACTGTGTTCCTGGATCCCCACCAAGCCTAATCTCTCACCCTGAACCTGGCAGAGCAGAGCAGGGGGCAGAGCCAGAGCCACAGAGGACTGGAATATTAAAGGAGACATAAAACCAAGAGAGAGAGAGAGAGACAGAGACAGAGACAGAGACAGAGACATATAGAGAGAGAGACAGAGAGAGAGAGAGACAGAGAGAGACAGAGAGAGGAGAGAGAGGAGAGAGAGAGAGAAGAGAGAGAGGAGAGAGAGACAGCGACAGAGAGAGACAGAGAGAGAGCGAGAGAGAGCGAGAGAGAGAGAGGAGAGAGAGACAGAGACAGAGACAGAAACAGAGACAGAGACAGAGACAGAGAGAGAGACAGAGACAGAGACAGAGACAGAGACAGAGAGAGAGAGAGACAGAGAGAGACAGAGAGAGGAGAGAGAGGAGAGAGAGAGAGAAGAGAGAGAGGAGAGAGAGACAGCGACAGAGAGAGAGAGCGAGAGAGGAGAGAGAGAAGAGAGAAGAGAGAGAGAGAGAGAGAGAGCAAGAGAGAGCAAGAGAGAGAGAGAGGAGAGAGAGACAGAGAGAGAGAGACAGAGAGAGACAGAGAGAGAGAGAGAGGCGAGAGAGAGAGAAGAGAGAGAGGAGAGAGAGACAGCGACAGAGAGAGAGAGAGCGAGAGAGGAGAGAGAGAAGAGAGAAGAGAGAGAGAGACAGAGAGAGAGCGAGAGAGAGAGCAAGAGAGAGAGAGAGGGGGGGGGTATATAATTGGTACAGGCCTGAAAAGACCATCAGTAGCTGCTCCTGGAAACATCAGCATGAAACAGCATGTCAGGACCAGATTAAAAACAACAGCAGCCACAGGCTTACACCCTCCCTCTTAGATCGACTGTTGTCCCACTTCCACCAGCCTTTATCGGCTGGCATCTCTGTCCAGCTGCTGTGGATGTCTGCTTGTTAACTTCCATGGAACGTGACTCTCCTGTCCCTCTGTCAAGTCCTCTTTCCTTTCCATGTCCTCAAGGTCTCAGCCCTGACCCAGGCCCAGTCTCCAGGAGGCCCGGGGAGCTTAGGGAGTCTTTCAGAAGAGTTCCCCTTGAAAACACCCTGCCTGTGTATTGCTGCTGTGATTAGGCTTGTGTTGGCAGAGGGAGGTAATTTGAGAAAGAGGAGGTGCTGGCAGCCTGACCCCTGGCATGACAGTGCACACAGTACTGAGGAGCATAATGGCCCTGAGTGGAGAGGGAGAGAGAGAGAGAGAGAGGGTGCTTAGGCAGGGTAATTTAAGAGCAAGACATACAGATGGGATTGGGGGCAGAGAGGAGACTCTGGAGGGCAGCTGTAATTAGACAGAAGGGCCCTCCTGAGTGAAGATATGGAACTCAGCCACCGTGACAGGAGGAGTGGGAGAGAAGGAGAGGGAGGGAGAGGGGGAGAGAGGGAGAGAGAGAGAGAGAGAGAAAGAGAGAGAGAGTGCGAGAGTGGAGGAAACCCACAGTGACATCATCCACTGGGAGATGGAGGGACAGCAGGGGAGCTGACCATGGAGTTTTGGGGGATCCATAATTTAAGGGCTTAGTAGATTCCCGACAGTATGACACTGCAGATGACACTGTTTGTTTACCAGACCAGTATTCCCGGCTCAGTGAATATGTTCCTGAGGTAAGCAGTAGACTGGAACACTACACCAACACCTGGCACACAGGCGGCTGGTGGCACCTTAATTAGGGGGAAGGGCTCATAGTAATGGCTGGAATGGAATGAATGGAATGGAATGGAATGGAATGAATGGAATGGAATAAATGGAATGGAATGGAATGACCGGAATGGAATAAATGGAATGGAATGAATGGAATGGAATGGAATGAATGGAATGGAATAAATGGAATGGAATGAATGGAATGGAATAAATGGAATGGAATGGAATGAACGGAATGGAATAAATGGAATGGAATAAATGGAATGGAATGGAATGAATGGAATGGAATAAATGGAATGGAATGAAATGAATGGAATGGAATAAATGGAATGGAATGAATGGAATGGAATGAATGGAATGGAATAAATGGAATGGAATAAATGGAATGGAATAAATGGAATGGAATGAATTGAATGGTAGCAAGAAACAAACAAATGATTTGTAAAATCTAATTTCAAAACGTTTGATACCATTCCAATCACTTCATTCCAGTCATTATTATGAGCTGTTCTCACCTCACCAGCCTCCTGTGACCTGGCAGGTGGATCAGTGCTGCCACATCAGTCTGTGTTACGTTCCACGGTCAGGATGGTTCTGGAAGACATACATTACATCAGGATATAGTATTAAACTAAGGACCAAACCGCAGTGACTATGGCAATGAGAAGACAGAAACGTTGTAATGAACAGTGATGAGACGTAACAGACTATCAAACCAAACAATGAACAGACAACGCCTTCTGGCCATTTAGCCCTCTGGCTCTGAGATATCTGGAGGTAAAACACTGATGGAAAACAGAAAATGCCAGCCGGTATCACATAGCACCTTCATGCTGCTCCTGTCTGTTCTGTTTGGACATTAGGGAGTAATGAAAGCAGCGCAGCTCCTGGCCCGCTCGAAAATGATGCGGCTCAAATGAACCTGCTATTTCTCAGTTAAGTGTTTTCACACTTCACACACCATTATGATGTGTTGTGGTGGTGCGGAGGGGGTGGGGCAGCAGCTCATGGGAACATCACCCAGACAGTGACAGGCTGAGGGAGACGACAGAGGACAGGGGTCATTAGGTATGGGCCTTTGCTCTACCCTCCCGACGCTGCTCTGCATGTCAACGTCAGAAGTAGAGTATACAGACATACCTGAGCAGCTTCTCCGCATGTCCCAATGTTCTCAGTAACTCAACGATGGCTTTGGCTCCAATTTCTCATTGTGATGTTTTGGGTCTACTGTATTGGTGTATTTTGAGTGACAGTTATGACAGCTATTGGTTTATAATCATTAATATGCATCAGATGTTAATTAACTTCTGATGTGACATGAAATGACAACACTTTCCTTTGACAAAGACTTTGGTTAAGGTGAGAGAAGATGTGACAGTCTGAAGTCTGAAGTCTGAAGTCTGAAGTAGATACTAGCATAACGTTAGATTATCATACACATTATGGTGATGGAGGGATTGAGTGGTTGAATGTAAGGAAAGGAGGAACTTTTGTCATACTAATGAGGGATATCAGCCAAACTTCTGCCACTTCGACAAGGTTGACAATTTTACACTTGACATTAATTGCCTTTCAGAAGTACCGAGAATCTCTTTCCAACCAGAAGAGGGGCATTTTTAAGTGGTGGCGTTAAGCATTGAAAGGATGGCTAATTAGCAGCATGTCATGTGTGGGGAGTGTGCTAAAAGTTTTATATTGGCAGGACAGTTGAGATGTCCATAGAAAGTGTTTAAGAGGGAATTCTAGCCCACCGCAACAGACGTCTGTGAATGTGTGAAACACACAACACTCGTTCACACGCATGTACACATACACACACACTGCATGTTAATTACCTCCCAGCCTGTGCTGTGTTAGACTGTTAGACTGGCAGTAACATCCGTGTGAAATTGATTACTCCACATTGCCCAGGCAGAGTGTGTGAAATCAGAGTGGAGATGAACTGTGTTTGTTAGTGCCTCAAAACAAATGTGTGCTTGTTTGCTCTTGAATGTTAGTATTTTCTTGGCAAAGACTAATTAGATGCTCGAGGATACATCTGATTAAACAACGCTGCAATCTCACCATTAAATGTCATGTGCAATTACTCCGGGAGGATTGAGTGACCGTCTCTCTGCCACACAATGGATTTGCATGTATCTCTTCATCTCCCTACCCTCTCTCTCTCTCTCTCTCTCTCTACCTCTCTCTCTGTCTCTCTCTCTCTCTCTCTCTCTCCCTGTCTCTCTCTCTGTCTCTCTCTATCTCTCTCTCTCTGCCTCTCTCTCTGCCTCTCTCTATCGCTCTCTCTCTCTCTTTGTCTCTCTCTGTCTCTCTCTATCTCTCTCTCTCTGCCTCTCTCTCTGTCTCCCTCTATCGCTCTCTCTCTCTCTTTGTCTCTCTCTGTCTCTCTCTATCTCTCTCTCTCTGCCTCTCTCTCTGCCTCTCTCTATCGCTCTCTCTCTCTCTTTGTCTCTCTCTGTCTCTCTCTATCTCTCTCTCTCTGCCTCTCTCTCTGCCTCTCTCTATCGCTCTCTCTCTCTCTTTGTCTCTCTCTGTCTCTCTCTATCTCTCTCTCTCTGCCTCTCTCTGCCTCTCTCTATCGCTCTCTCTCTCTCTTTGTCTCTCTCTGTCTCTCTCTATCTCTCTCTCTCTGCCTCTCTCTGCCTCTCTCTATCGCTCTCTCTCTCTCTTTGTCTCTCTCTGTCTCTCTCTATCTCTCTCTCTCTGCCTCTCTCTCTGTCTCCCTCTATCGCTCTCTCTCTCTCTCAATCACATTGTTTGTCGAGGGAGGGATAATGGGCACTGTGTCTGATCGTGGCTGAGAGCCAGTTGCCCTTTGAGAACGGAAGACCTTTCACATCAAATCCATACCAATGCCTCTGTCTCATATGATCCAATGTCATCTGTGTGTGACCTGGTCAGGAAAGACAACACAACAGGGTTGAGAATTACCTCAGATTCATGGCTCCACATAGAAGTTGTGCTTTAAGAGAGGGTCTCTAGTGATGGTCTGCCAAATGGAGGTGTCCCAGTTTTGAAGAAATTCATGAGAGATTTGCAGTCCCCACTGGAAGTAAAAAACAATCCCTCTGGGTACAACTCCCTCTCACCACTATGAACAACAACAACAACAGAAGCAGTAGAATTCTGGGTCTGTCTGCTAAAAGTACTGCTAAGCCATTGGAGTCTTCTTCTCTCTGGTTTGGTGCTGCGTTTGTGTTGATAGTTACCTGCAGTGAAGTATCCATCTGTGCTGTATGATTCATTATTTTATTCTGTGCTGAGCACTAAAGCAGAAAATGCCTTGTGGTGTGTTACTAGGTATGCTGTTGATTTGACTAACATGAGGTGACCAAATCCCTCCACACTAGATTCTAGCCCTGCAGCAGATGTGTGAGGTATCCACCCTCAGATTCCCCCTCCCATCCCTGCCGCGCTGCTTTGATCAGTTACCTGTTCTCTCCTTCTACAAAGCTACAGAATGCCCTGCAGATTGTTCAGCCCCCACTGCTGCCAAATCTCTGAGAGGCTGTCTTCCCTTCAGTAATCCTGCTTTAACTCCTCCATTGAGCCCCGATAGCTGCTGCTGCGGTGCATGGGAAGCTGTGCTGTACAGACACATCCACCCTCCTCTTCCTCTGTCACACACGTTACCCCACCCCACTACACACTGCTGAGCTTTTCCAGAGGTGAGATAGGGAGCGGGGTGGGAGTGTGTCCAATGGCATTAGCCTGCAGTTGAGGGAAGGCGGGGCTGCTGCTGATGCTTTAATGCATGGCTGAGCTGAACAGAGCAGGGCTGGGCTGCTGGTGCTTTAATGCATGGCTGAGCTGAACAGAGCAGGGCTGGGCTGCTGATGCTTTAATGCATGGCTGAGCTGAACAGAGCAGGGCTGGGCTGCTGGTGCTTTAATGCATGCCTGAGCTGAACAGAGCGGGGCTGCTGCTGATGCTTTAATGCATGGCTGAGCTGAACAGAGCAGGGCTGGGCTGCTGCTGGTGCTTTAATGCATGGCTGAGCTGAACAGAGCAGGGCTGGGCTGCTGGTGCTTTAATGCATGGCTGAGCTGAACAGAGCAGGGCTGGGCTGCTGGTGCTTTAATGCATGGCTGAGCTGAACAGAGCAGGGCTGGGCTGCTGCTGGTGCTTTAATGCATGGCTGAGCTGAACAGAGCAGGTCTGGGCTGCTGGTGCTTTTATGCATGGCTGAGCTGAACAGAGCAGGGCTGCTGCTGATGCTTTAATGCATGGCTAAGCTGAACAGAGCAGGGATGGGCTGCTGCTGGTGCTTTAATGCATGGCTGAGCTGAACAGAGCAGGGCTGGGCTGCTGGTGCTTTAATGCATGGCTGAGCTGAATAGAGCAGGGCTGGGCTGCTGCTGGTGCTTTAATGCATGGCTGAGCTGAACAGAGCAGGGCTGGGCTGCTGGTGCTTTAATGCATGGCTGAGCTGAACAGAGCAGAGCTGGGCTGCTGGTGCTTTAATGCATGGCTGAGCTGAACAGAGCAGAGCTGGGCTGCTGGTGCTTTAATGCATGGCTGAGCTGAATAGAGCAGGGCTGGGCTGCTGCTGGTGCTTTAATGCATGGCTGAGCTGAACAGAGCAGGGCTGGGCTGCTGCTGATGCTTTAATGCATGGCTGAGCTGAACAGAGCAGGGCTGGGCTGCTGGTGCTTTAATGCATGGCTGAGCTGAACAGAGCAGGGCTGGGCTGCTGGTGCTTTTATGCATGGCTGAGCTGAACAGAGCAGGTCTGGGCTGCTGCTGGTGCTTTAATGCATGGCTGAGCTGAACAGAGCAGGGCTGGGCTGCTGGTGCTTTAATGCATGGCTGAGCTGAACAGAGCAGAGCTGGGCTGCTTGTGCTTTAATGCATGGCTGAGCTGAACAGAGCAGGGCTGGGCTGCTGGTGCTTTTATGCATGGCTGAGCTGAACAGAGCAGGGCTGGGCTGCTGCTGATGCTTTAATGCATGGCTGAGCTGAACAGAGCAGGGCTGGGCTGCTGGTGCTTTAATGCATGGCTGAGCTGAACAGAGCAGAGCTGGGCTGCTTGTGCTTTAATGCATGGCTGAGCTGAACAGAGCAGGGCTGGGCTGCTGGTGCTTTTATGCATGGCTGAGCTGAACAGAGCAGGGCTGGGCTGCTGCTGGTGCTTTAATGCATGGCTGAGCTGAACAGAGCAGGGCTGGGCTGCTGCTGGTGCTTTAATGCATGGCTGAGCTGAACAGAGCAGGGCTGGGCTGCTGCTGGTGCTTTAATGCATGGCTGAGCTGAACAGAGCAGGGCTGGGCTGCTGGTGCTTTAATGCATGGCTGAGCTGAACAGAGCAGGGCTGGGCTGCTGGTGCTTTAATGCATGGCTGAGCTAAACAGAGCAGAGCTGGGCTGGGTGGGAGAGGAGACAGGACTGTAGTCTGTTGGGCCTGCAGGCTCCAGAGCTGAGCTGAACAGAGCAGAGCTGGGTGGGAGAGGAGAGGAGACAGGACTGTAGTCTGATGGGCCTGTAGGCCCCAGAGCTGAGCTGAACAGAGCAGAGCTGGGCTGGGTGGGAGAGGAGACAGGACTGTAGTCTGATGGGCCTGTAGGCCCCAGAGCTGAGCTGAACAGAGCAGAGCTGGGTGGGAGAGGAGAGGAGACAGGACTGTAGTCTGATGGGCCTGTAGGCCCCAGAGCTGAGCTGAACAGAGCAGAGCTGGGCTGGGTGGGAGAGGAGACAGGACTGTAGTCTGATGGGCCTGTAGGCCCCAGAGCTGAGCTGAACAGAGCAGAGCTGGGCTGGGTGGGAGAGGAGACAGGACTGTAGTCTGATGGGCCTGTAGGCCCCAGAGCTGAGCTGAACAGAGCAGAGCTGGGCTGGGTGGGAGAGGAGACAGGACTGTAGTCTGATGGGCCTGTAGGCCCCAGAGCTGAGCTGAACAGAGCAGAGCTGGGTGGGAGAGGAGAGGAGACAGGACTGTAGTCTGATGGGCCTGTAGGCCCCAGAGCTGAGCTGAACAGAGCAGAGCTGGGCTGGGTGGGAGAGGAGACAGGACTGTAGTCTGATGGGCCTGTAGGCCCCAGAGCTGAGCTGAACAGAGCAGAGCTGGGCTGGGTGGGAGAGGAGACAGGACTGTAGTCTGATGGGCCTGTAGGCCCCAGAGCTGAGCTGAACAGAGCAGAGCTGGGCTGGGTGGGAGAGGAGACAGGACTGTAGTCTGATGGGCCTGTAGGCCCCAGAGCTGAGCTGAACAGAGCAGAGCTGGGCTGGGTGGGAGAGGAGACAGGACTGTAGTCTGGTGGGCCTGCAGACTCCAGGAATGAACAGAGCAGAGCTGGGCTGGGAGACAGTACATGAAGGGGAGACAGTACAGTAAGGGGAGACAGTACAGGAAGGGGAGACAGTACAGGAAGGGGAGACAGTACAGGAAGGGTTTAAGACTTTCGTTGAGATGGAGATAGTAGTTGGTAGTGGTAGTGGTAGATGGTAGTTCATAGAAGAAGGACGAGAGGGAAATGGGCTGCTTCCAAGGAGTCACTGCTGATTCCACAGCAGACGGAGCTGTGCTCCTGTGTAGTTTAGACTATAAGTCTGTGTTCTCCAACGTGTTAATTTGTTCTCTCTTCTTCATCACAGTCCTCTCATGAAATCTACTAAGGAACCACTTTTTATTTTTTAAGAACATAGGCAAAACACTTACATAATTATCTTCAAAAGCTCTTAGATTCATGTTTGATGTATTTGTTTGTACACTATGTAAAAAACACATCTTAGATTTATATGTTTTTTTTTTACAATGAATTTGAGATGTCAGCTTTATCTTTTCATCTGAAACCATTGATTTCCTGCTAAATCAGAACATTGTAATGGTCTTCCTATGACATCCATTAATTCAGCCAAATGCCCGATATCAACTTCCCTGTCCTTTTAATTCATCCCCTTCCTGATTATCTGTAGTATTTATATCTCTCTCTTTTTCAATTAAATTACATTTGCTTTATTGGCATGATGTTACACAGGGAGCTAACATTAATGATATGCATCTCTCATGGCTCAAAGTGGAAGAGAGATTGACTTTATCAATACTTGTTTTTATTAGAAGTGTTGACAAGCTGAATGTACCGAGCTGCCTGTTTAATAAACTACCAGACAGCCATGCATACCCCACAAGACATGCCACCGGAGGTCTCTTCACAATCCCCAAGTCCAGACAGCCATGCATACCCCACAAGACATGCCACCGGAGGTCTCTTCACAATCCCCAAGTCCAGACAGCCATGCATACCCCACAAGACATGCCACCGGAGGTCTCTTCACAATCCCCAAGTCCAGACAGCCATGCATACCCCACAAGACATGCCACCGGAGGTCTCTTCACAATCCCCAAGTCCAGACAGCCATGCATACCCCACAAGACATGCCACCGGAGGTCTCTTCACAATCCCCAAGTCCAGACAGCCATGCATACCCCACAAGACATGCCACCGGAGGTCTCTTCACAATCCCCAAGTCCAGACAGCCATGCATACCCCACAAGACATGCCACCGGAGGTCTCTTCACAATCCCCAAGTCCAGACAGCCATGCATACCCCACAAGACATGCCACCGGAGGTCTCTTCACAATCCCCAAGTCCAGACAGCCATGCATACCCCACAAGACATGCCACCGGAGGTCTCTTCACAATCCCCAAGTCCAGACAGCCATGCATACCCCACAAGACATGCCACCGGAGGTCTCTTCACAATCCCCAAGTCCAGACAGCCATGCATACCCCACAAGACATGCCACCGGAGGTCTCTTCACAATCCCCAAGTCCAGAACAGACTATGGGAGGCGCACAGTACTACATAGAGCCATGACTACATGGAACTCTATTCCACAGTACTACATAGAGACCTGACTACATGGAACTCTATTCCACAGTACTACATAGAGCCATGACTACATGGAACTCTATTCCACAGTACTACATAGAGCCATGACTACATGGAACTCTATTCCACAGTACTACATAGAGCCACGACTACATGGAACTCTATTCCACAGTACTACATAGAGCCATGACTACATGGAACTCTATTCCACAGTACTACATAGAGCCACGACTACATGGAACTCTATTCCACAGTACTACATAGAGCCACGACTACATGGAACTCTATTCCACAGTACTACATAGAGTCAGGACTACATGGAACTCTATTCCACAGTACTACATAGAGCCACGACTACATGGAACTCTATTCCACAGTACTACATAGAGCCACGACTACATGGAACTCTATTCCACAGTACTACATAGAGCCATGACTACATGGAACTCTATTCCACAGTACTACATAGAGCCATGACTACATGGAACTCTATTCCACAGTACTACATAGAGCCACGACTACATGGAACTCTATTCCACAGTACTACATAGAGCCATGACTACATGCAACTCTATTCCACAGTACTACATAGAGCCATGACTACATGGAACTCTATTCCACAGTACTACATAGAGCCATGACTACATGGAACTCTATTCCACAGTACTACATAGAGCCATGACTACATGGAACTCTATTCCACAGTACTACATAGAGCCATGACTACATGGAACTCTATTCCACAGTACTACATAGAGCCATGACTACATGGAACTCTATTCCACAGTACTACATAGAGCCATGACTACATGGAACTCTATTCCACAGTACTACATAGAGCCATGACTACATGGAACTCTATTCCACAGTACTACATAGAGCCATGACTACATGGAACTCTATTCCACAGTACTACATAGAGCCATGACTACATGGAACTCTATTCCACAGTACTACATAGAGCCACGACTACATGGAACTCTATTCCACAGTACTACATAGAGTCATGACTACATGGAACTCTATTCCACAGTACTACATAGAGCCACGACTACATGGAACTCTATTCCACAGTACTACATAGAGCCATGACTACATGGAACTCTATTCCACAGTACTACATAGAGCCATGACTACATGGAACTCTATTCCACAGTACTACATAGAGCCATGACTACATGGAACTCTATTGTTACTAATGCAGCAGAGGAATCCGATTTTAAAATAGGGGTAAAAATACACCTTATCGAACAACGAGGACTGTGAAGAGATACACACAAAGGTGCATACATGTGCATACGCACACACACCCTAGCACACAAACTCCACACACACATACATTGTAATATTGTTGTATGGTGGTATTATACATTTTGTACTGTAGATATGCAGTGGTGTAATAATGTTATATGATGTACTGTTTTATCTTGTGTTTTATATGTAATGTAAGTGCTTTAATGTGTTTGAACCCCAGGAAGAGTAGCTGCTGCCTTGCCTAACAGGGATCCATAATAAATAAAAATACAAATGTACATATTGCCAAAACCTACTTTGGAGATGTGCAATATTAACATAATTAAAATAATAATAATCAAGATTGCCAATGGGACAACAGTAATTACATTACATTTACATTTACGTCATTTAGCAGACGCTCTTATCCAGAGCGACTTACAAATTGGTGCGTTCACCTTAAGACATCCAGTGGAACAGCCACTTTACAATAGTGCATCTAAATCTTTTAAGGGGGGGGGTGAGAAGGATTACTTTATCCTATCCTAGGTATTCCTGAAAGAGGTGGGGTTTCAGGTGTCTCCGGAAGGTGGTGATTGACTCCGCTGTCCTGGCGTCGTGAGGGAGTTTGTTCCACCATTGGGGGGCCAGAGCAGCGAACAGTTTTGACTGGGCTGAGCGGGAACTGTACTTCCTCAGTGGTAGGGAGGCGAGCAGGCCAGAGGTGGATGAACGCAGTGCCCTTGTTTGGGTGTAGGGCCTGATCAGAGCCTGGAGGTACTGAGGTGCCGTTCCCCTCACAGCTCCGTAGGCAAGCACCATGGTCTTGTAGCGGATGCGAGCTTCAACTGGAAGCCAGTGGAGAGAGCGGAGGAGCGGGGTGACGTGAGAGAACTTGGGAAGGTTGAACACCAGACGGGCTGCGGCGTTCTGGATGAGTTGTAGGGGTTTAATGGCACAGGCAGGGAGCCCAGCCAACAGCGAGTTGCAGTAATCCAGACGGGAGATCGCTCTGGATAAGAGCGTCTGCTAAATGACTTAAATGTAAATGTAAATGTAAATGAGATGACAAGTGCCTGGATTAGGACCTGCGCCGCTTCCTGTGTGAGGCAGGGTCGTACTCTGCGGATGTTGTAGAGCATGAACACTAATCAAGGGTCAAAATAACCATACATTGAACATTAACAATAAGCATTGATGACATGTGCAGGTTGGCTGGTCTGTCAGACACTGTCCCTCATCTTATGGAAGCAACGTAGTGCGCTGCCAACCTATAGCCCTCTGTGTCCTCCCCCAACAGGACGGGTAGCCTATCCTTGAATAAATGTGGGAAAATGACACTCTCTAAATGTTTTATTTTCTAAAACTTTGTCAGGAAATGCAGCTCTTACTCGGGTTCTGCTGTGGTACGATGGTTGCCCAGCCTTTCCTCTACAGGGAGACCGGTTTTCCTGTGTCTACCCTTCTCAACAGCAAGGCTGTGCTCACTGAGCCTGTACTTTGTCAAGGTTTTGATCAGAAACCACGGTCAAATAGTTTTCCACGGTGTACTGTCGATTTAGGGCCAGATAGCACTGCATTTTGCTTTGTGCTTGTGTTTCCTAATAAGTCATGTAGTTTTGTTTTGACTGTGTTGTAATTTGGTTTATTCTGATTGGATGTTCTGGTCCTGAGGCTTCAGTGTGTTAGTAGAACAGGTTTGTGAACTCAGGACCAGGACCAGCTGGATGAGGGGACTCTTTTCTTTGCTCAGCTCTTGGCATTGCAGGGCTTGGTAATGATATGAGAGGGGGTAACTGTACTTTAGACTTAACTTAACTGCTATACTTTTTGTTTTTATTATTAGTGTGTATTGGCCTAATTCTGCCCTGCATGCGTTGTTTGTAGTTGTCCTCTGGACATGTAGGAGAATCTTACAGAACTCTGCATGCAGGGTTTAAATGGGATGTTTGTCCCATTGGGTAAAATATTGTTTTGCATGTGGACCCCACACCTTTGTGCAATTGGTTTAATGACACATTAAATTAGTTTTTGCCAAATGTGTATATGTATTTCAATTAGAATTAATATTTGAATGGTGTAGAATGCCCTGCATGCTTTCTCTCTCAGTTTATTCACTGCCTCATCAAGGTGTCCTGTTGGGCATCTTATTAAACCTAAGTAATTGAATGGTGTAGAATGCCCTGCATGCTTTCTCTCTCAGTTTATTCACTGCCTCATCAAGGTGTCCTGTTGGGCATCTTATTAAACCTAAGTAATTGAATGGTGTAGAATGCCCTGCATGCTTTCTCTCTCAGTTTATTCACTGCCTCATCAAGGTGTCCTGTTGGGCATCTTATTAAACCTAAGTAATTGAATGGTGTAGAATGCCCTGCATGCTTTCTCTCTCAGTTTATTCACTGCCTCATCAAGGTGTCCTGTTGGGCATCTTATTAAACCTAAGTAATTGTTGTGTGAGCAGTACTCTATATATTTTGTACCAATTGAGAACTTTGGTCTATTTCCCTGAGATCTGGATCTTCTCCAGAAGTTGACAGCAGGCACAGGTCATCTACGAAGAGCAGGCATTTAACCTCTAACACCACGGGCGGAGGTTATAACACCACAGAAAACCTTCCCCAGGTTACTGTTCACACAAATGCCTCTGTTATAGTTGGGGTCAAATGTGTCTCTGTTCGTAAAGATTGGGGTTATGAGTCCTTGATTCCAGATGTCAGGGAAATAACCTACACTCAGGATCAAATTAAACAGTTTTAATATAGCCAATTGAAATTTTGAGCATCTCATTGAGGATGCCATCAGGTCCACATGCTTTTAAAAATTTGAGGGCCTTGAGTTTCTTATAGAGCTGTAACCATTAAGTCTCTCTCTGTCTCTCTCTCTCTCTCTCTCTCTCTCTCTCTCTCTCTCTCTCTCTCTCTCTCAATTCAATTCAATTTAAATTCAAGGGCTTTATTGGCATGGGAAACATGTGTTAACATTGCCAAAGCAAGTGAGGTAGACAACATACAAAGTGAATATATAAAGTGAAAAACAACAAAAATTAACAGTAAACATTACACATACAGAAGTTTCAAAACAGTAAAGACATTACAAATGTCATATTATATATATATATACAATGTACAAATAGTTAAAGGACACAAGATAAAATAAATAAGCATAAATATGGGTTGTATTTACAATGGTGTTCGTTCTTCACTGGTTGCCCTTTTCTCGTGGCAACAGGTCACAAATCTTGCTGCTGTGATGGCACACTGTGGAATTTCACCCAAAAGATATGGGAGTTTTTCAAAATTGGATTTGTTTACGAATTCTTTGTGGATCTG
>NC_088409.1:86649756-86654756 GCF_034236695.1 Oncorhynchus nerka | reverse complement strand
TTTTCAATGATGGCCTAGAAACGGTGGGTTAACTGCCTCGTTCAGGGGCAGAACGACAGATTTTCACCTTGTCGGCTCGGGGGATCCAATCTTGCCACCTTACAGTTAACTAGTCCAACACAATAACGACCTGCCTCTCTCTCGTTGCACTCCACAAGGAGACTGCCTGTTACGCGAATGCAGTAAGCCAAGGTAAGTTGCTAGCTAGCATTAAACGTATCTTATAATAAACAAACAATCATAATCACTAGTTAACTACACATGGTTGATGATATTACTAGATATTATCTATCATGTCCTGCGTTGCATATAATTTGACGGAGCACACAAGTATCTAAGTATCTGACTGAGCGGTGGTGGGCAGAAGCAGGCGCATAAACATTCATTCAAACAGCACTTTCTTTGCGTTTTGCCAGCAGCTCTCCGTTGTGCGTCAAGCATTGCGCTGTTTATGACTTCAAGCCTATCAACTCCCGAGATGAGGCTAGTGTAACCGATGTGAAATGGCTAGCTAGTTAGCGCGCGCTAATAGCATTTCAAACGTCGCTCTGAGCCTTCTAGTAGTTGTTTCCCTTGCTCTGCATGGGTAACACTGCTTAGATGGTGCCTGTTGTCGTTGTGTTGCTATTTCGAGCCCAGGGAGGAGCGAGGAGAGGGACGGAAGCTATACTGTTACACTGGCAATACTAAAGTGCCTATAAGAACATCCAATAGTCAAAGGTTAATGAAATACCAAATGGAATAGAGGTAAATAGTCCTATTATTCCTATAATAACTACAACCTAAAACTTCTTACCTGGGAATATTGAAAACTCATGTTAAAAGGAACCGCCAGCTTTCATATGTTCTCATGTTCTGAGCAAGGAACTGAAACGTTAGCTTTCTTACATAGCACATATTGCACTTTTACTTTCTTCTCCAACACTGTGTTTTTGCATTATTTAAACTAAATTGAACATGTTTCATTATTTACTTGAGGCTAAATAGATTTTATTGATTTATTATAAAATAAGTGTCCATTCAGTATTGTTGTAATTGTCATTATTACAAATAAATAAATAAAAAATTGTCCGATTAATCGATATTGGCTTTTTTTGGTCCTCCAATAATCGGTATCGGTGTTGAAAAATCATAATCGATCGACCTCTAGTATGTAGACTAATACTGTACACTATGTTACTGTATGTAGACTGTAATAATGTTCACTTTATTATTGTATGTTGACTGTAATACTCTACACTATGTTACGATATGTTGACTGTAATACTGTAATACACTGTTACTGTATGTTGACTATAATACTCTACACTATGTTACTCTATGTTGACTGTAATACTGTACACTATGTTACTCTATGTTGACTATAATACTGTACACTATGTTACTCTATGTTGACTGTAATACTCTACACTATGTTACGATATGTTGACTGTAATACTGTAATACACTGTTACTGTATGTTGACTATAATACTCTACACTATGTTACTCTATGTTGACTGTAATACTGTACACTATGTTACTCTATGTTGACTGTAATACTGTACACTATGTTACTGTATGTTGACTGTATTACTGTACACTATGTTACTCTATGTTGACTGTAATACTGTACACTATGTTACTCTATGTTGACTGTAATACTCTACACTATGTTACTCTATGTTGACTGTAATACTGTAATACACTGTTACTGTATGTTGACTATAATACTCTACACTATGTTACTCTATGTTGACTGTAATACTGTACACTATGTTACGGTATGTTGACTGTAATACTGTTATACACTGTTACTGTATGTTGACTATAATACTGTACACTATGTTACTCTATGTTGACTGTAATACTGTACACTATGTTACTCTATGTTGACTGTAATACTCTACACTATGTTATTGTATGTTGACTGTAATACTCTACACTATGTTACTCTATGTTGACTGTAATACTGTACACTGTGTTACTCTATGTTGACTGTAATACTGTACACTATGTTACTCTATGTTGACTGTAATACTGTACACTATGTTACTCTATGTTGACTGTAATACTCTACACTATGTTACTCTATGTTGACTGTAATACTCTACACTATGTTACGATATGTTGACTGTAATACTGTGCACTATGTTACTCTATGTTGACTGTAATACTGTACACTATGTTACGGTATGTTGACTGTAATACTGTAATACACTGTTACTGTATGTTGACTATAATACTGTACACTATGTTACTCTATGTTGACTGTAATACTGTACACTATGTTACTCTATGTTGACTGTAATACTGTACACTATGTTACTCTATGTTGACTGTAATACTGTACACTATGTTACTCTATGTTGACTGTATTACTGTACACTGTGTTACTCTATGTTGACTGTAATACTGTACACTATGTTACTCTATGTTGACTGTAATACTCTACACTATGTTACTCTATGTTGACTGTAATACTGTACACTATGTTACTCTATGTTGACTGTAATACTCTACACTATGTTACTCTATGTTGACTGTAATACTGTAATACACTGTTACTCTATGTTGACTGTAATACTGTACACTATGTTACTCTATGTTGACTGTAATACTCTACACTATGTTACTCTATGTTGACTGTAATACTGTACACTATGTTACTCTATGTTGACTGTAATACTCTACACTATGTTACGATATGTTGACTGTAATACTGTAATACACTGTTACTGTATGTTGACTATAATACTGTACACTATGTTACTCTATGTTGACTGTAATACTGTACACTATGTTACTCTATGTTGACTGTAATACTCTACACTATGTTATTGTATGTTGACTGTATTACTCTACACTATGTTACTCTATGTTGACTGTAATACTGTACACTGTGTTACTCTATGTTGACTGTAATACTGTACACTATGTTACTCTATGTTGACTGTAATACTCTACACTATGTTACTCTATGTTGACTGTAATACTGTACACTATGTTACTCTATGTTGACTGTAATACTCTACACTGTGTTACGATATGTTGACTGTAATACTGTGCACTATGTTACTCTATGTTGACTGTAATACTGTACACTATGTTACGGTATGTTGACTGTAATACTGTACACTATGTTACGGTATGTTGACTGTAATACTGTGCACTATGTTACTCTATGTTCACCGTAATACTCTACACTATGTTACGGTATGTTGACTGTAATACTGTACACTATGTTACTCTATGTTGACTGTAATACTCTACACTATGTTACGATATGTTGACTGTAATACTGTAATACACTGTTACGGTATGTTGACTGTAATACTGTGTACTATGTTACTCTATGTTGACTGTAATACTCTACACTATGTTACTCTATGTTGACTGTAATACTCTACACTATGTTACTCTATTTTGACTGTAATACTGTAATACACTGTTACTGTATGTTGACTATAATACTCTACACTATGTTACTCTATGTTGACTATAATACTGTACACTATGTTACTCTATGTTGACTGTAATACTCTACACTGTTACGATATGTTGACTGGAAAGAGGGATGAGTGGGGTGTGATTTGAGAGACAGGGAAAGCTTGAATATTGTATATATGGTAATGGAGAATGACAAAGGGGCCAATAAGGAAAGGGAGATGGCAAAGAGAGGGAGAGTGTGGAGGAGAAGGGGAGAGAGAGAAGGAGATGCAACTGAATTTAAAATACTGAGTTAACAGAAATAAGGAGTTGATAGTTTCCAAAAAATGAGTTGATACTGAGCCTCTCCCAGCCGGTGTTTGTTATCTTTGAATAGAGACGTCTATTGCCACAGTGCTGATACCAGTGGTCCTCTTACTGTCCCACTGTGAACAAATACATCTAAACATCTTGACAGTAGTGCCTTACTAATGCCCTCCTGTTGCTCAGGCTAGCTATGTGTAATTATACCCACTGTTGTCCTCTGAATCCCAAATGTGTGAAATGTTTCCAAACAGCAGGTGAATAATTCAATAAGCCATTCCAGCGTGATATTTGAAAAGAAAAACAGTCACCTACTAGCGTAATTACAGGAGAGCCCAGTAGACTGGAATAGTAACACAGGGTATTATTAGACTTCAGCTTTCAGGCAGCTTTCAGGTGGAAACATTGGAACAGATCTAGACTTGTAATGTAGCTTTCGTTTGCATGTCACACTTTTCCTGTCTCCTGATGTTCTAAATTCAAACCTTTAGAATTCTTATAATCTGGGTTGTTTTCATTGAATTTATATATATATATATATATGGTGGACTCATTCATCTCATTCATTGTCAGCCCCCTCTCTACTCTCCTACCTCTTGACAGGCAGGCTCTTGTAGAAGATGATGGGCTAAGTTTGAAAATGTTGCAGTCTTACACAGTGGTTCCGATGCCCTACCCAGCCCATCTTCTTCCTCCTCTACCTCAATAGTGGCTCTACTTATGACCAGCCCTCTTCTCTGACTCCCTGGTGGCTCTACCCAGCCCATCTTCTTCCTCCTCTACCTCAATAGTGGCTCTACCTATGACCAGCCCTCTTCTCTGACACCCTGGTGGCCCTACCAAGGACCAGCTCTCTCCTCTGTCTCCCTGGTGGCCCTACCAAGGACCAGCTCTCTCCTCTGTCTCCCTGGTGGCCCTACCAAGGACCAGCTCTCTCCTCTGTCTCCCTGGTGGCTCTAACCAGGACCAGCTCTCTCCTCTGTCTCCCTGGTGGCCCTACCCAGGACCAGCTCTCTCCTCTGTCTCCCTGGTGGCTCTACCCAGGACCAGCTCTCTCCTCTGTCTCCCTGGTGGCTCTACCCAGGACCAGCTCTCTCCTCTGTCTCCCTGGTGGCCCTACCAAGGACCAGCTCTCTCCTCTGTCTCCCTGGTGGCTCTACCCAGGACCAGCTCTCTCCTCTGTCTCCCTGGTGGCTCTACCCAGGACCAGCTCTCTCCTCTGTCTCCCTGGTGGCCCTACCAAGGACATGCCATGTAACTAGGAAAGCC
>NC_088409.1:86644756-86647256 GCF_034236695.1 Oncorhynchus nerka | reverse complement strand
GGAGCCAGCCTGCTACCCTGCTATGCTGGAACTAGCCTGTTACAATGGAGCTAGTCTGCCAGCCTGCTACCCTGCTATGCTGGAGCCAGCCTTCTACCCTGCTATGCTGGAGCTAGCCTGTTACAATGGAGCTAGTCTGCCAGCCTGCTAGTCTGCTATGCTGGAGCCAGCCTGCCAGCCTGCTATGCTGGAACTAGCCTGTTACAATGGAGCTAGTCTGCCAGCCTGCTACCCTGCTATGCTGGAGCTAGCCTGTTACCCTGCTATGCTGGAGCTAGCCTGTTACAATGGAGCTAGTCTGCCAGCCTGCTACCCTGCTATGCTGGAGCTAGCCTGTTACCCTGCTATGCTGGAGCTAGCCTGTTACCCTGCTATGCTGGAGCTAGCCTGTTACCCTGCTATGCTGGAGCTAGTCTGCTATGCTGGAGCTAGACTGCTATGCTGGAGCTAGCCTGTTACCCTGCTATGCTGGAACTAGCCGCTCCCCATTAACTCCAACTGATCCACCCACAGCCACGTCTAACACATTCATTAATGAAGCCTGTCAACGCCATGCACACAACCCTGCCCTTCAACCAGCAATACACTACTTTCACACCCCAGCTCCTCTCTCTCTCTCTGTCACTCTCTCTCTCTCTTCTATTCCTCTACTCTGTCTCTATTTATGTCATCTCCACATCCCCCAGCTCTGCTCTCTCATTGTTATTTTAGTCTGTGATTTTAGTCTTTAATTTCCAGGCCAGTCCCTTTCAAATAAAGGCTTATGGAGTTGATAAAGCAATAAGCACAACAATTGCATTAAGTGCATGAACAATATCCTCTCTCACTCACTCTCTTTAAATCTTTCTCTCTCTCTCATTCTCTTCATCTCTCTCTCTCTTGCTCTCTATCTGTCAACCTCTTGCTCTCTCTCCTCTCCTCTATCTGTCAACCTCTTGCTCTCTCTCCTCTCCTCTATCTGTCAACCTCTTGTTCTCTCTCCTCTCCTTTATATGTCAACCTCTTGTTCTCTCTCCTCTCCTTTATCTGTCAACCTTTTTCTCTCTCTCCTCTCCTTTATCTGTCAACCTCTTGTTCTCTCTCCTCTCCTTTATCTGTCAACCTTTTTCTCTCTCTCCTCTCTCTATCTGTCAACCTCTTGTTCTCTCTCCTCTCCTCTATCTGTCAACCTCTTGCTCTCTCCTCTCCTCTATCTGTCAACCTCTTGCTCTCTCCTCTCTCTATCTGTCAACCTCTTGCTCTCTCCTCTCCTCTATCTGTCAACCTTTTTCTCTCTCTCCTCTCTCTATCTGTCAACCTCTTGCTCTCTCCTCTCCTCTATCTGTCAACCTTTTTCTCTCTCTCCTCTCCTCTATCTGTCAACCTCTTGCTCTCTCTCCTCTCTCTATCTGTCAACCTCTCTCTCTCCTCTCTCTCTCTCTCTCCCTCCTTCTTCTCTGCTTTCATGTTGCTTTCAGAGCTGGCACGTTCACCGATGAAAAGTGGAGATGAGCGGGACGAAGACAGCCAATATATTCTCCTGTTCTTCTGGGAAGATTAGCTGAGGCCCATTGGAACGTATGCTTTGTGTTAAAGAGCCTTCCAAATGACACAACACGGATGGGGGAATAAGAATTATATTTGTCTTATTCTGCATTTACAATGACTGCCTCCATTATAATAAAACTGAGACAATTTACAGAAATACAATGGACCCATCTTCCTGGAAATTGGGACATATATAATGAGACATTCCTTAATCTCTTTTTGATAACTCACTCATTTTCAGTGTTGTTGTGATGATGTTTTCAAGAAAGACAAATTGCGTTCTCTCAAACGAGTAACTGATGAACAACTGATTTAATGAATGTTTGTCAGATTGACTGAATACAGCAATTACACATCATAACATGAGACACAACTCATTACTAATTACCAATTACAACATATTTCTAGGCAGAGGCAGAATCATTTACGGGGGGAATCTGAAGTGAGTTTCAGATATTACATTTACATTACATTTAAGTCATTTAGCAGACGCTCAGTGCAGCTCTCATCAGAGCATCATTGAAGGAGATGGGGATTATATACAACATGTCTAAGAGCTGTATTACAGTACTGCTGAGAAACAGTGAGACCCAGTGGTGTGGCTCTGATGCTCACAAGGAACACCGTCTTGCTCCCTTAGTAGAACTAGATCATCAGCACTTCCACAGGATATCAAATAAAGGCACCGTTTAGATTCTGTTGCCATGTCACCATTCTCTCATCACTGAAAAACATGTAAAGGAGTCAGCTAACATACGGAGAGTAGCATGAATTCCGTGGGAGCTTTGGGGCATAACCATGAAACATACACTACAAAAGTATGTGGACACCTGTTAGTCAAACATCTCATTCCAAAATCATGGGCATTAATATGGAGTTGGTCCCACCTTCGCTGCTATACCAGCCTCCACTCTTCTGGGAAGACTTTCCACTAGATGTTGGAACATTGCTGTCCATTAGGGAGGTTGGGCAC
>NC_088409.1:86627256-86639756 GCF_034236695.1 Oncorhynchus nerka | reverse complement strand
TAGATAAAGTCCTGTGCATTATTAATGTAACAGTGATCTAACTGGATGTGAGTGGAAGGTTTTACTGGAGCTTTTACTCAGAGAGAATGGAGATTCATAGCACTGACCTCGCGCGTGTGTGTGCGCGCGAGCGCTTGGTGTGTGTTCTCACAGCAATGGAGAGAAATGAATGGTTCTCTCTGTGTGTATTGTGTCTTACGTTATTTGCATGATAAATGTAGCAAGAATCATCGTAGCCTATTCTAGTAACATTTCCCCTGGATGAAGGACCATGAGAAAGACTCTCAACATCAAAATGAATTTTTTCCCTCAGAATTTTGAAAAGAAAGACTCACATCTATCGTTTGCTGCAGGGATTTCAAATAATCTTTTGGTGTGTCTGCTCACAGAGAGGAGACAGGCGGAATGTGAGGATGCTTCTTACATAAAGCCCTGTCTAATGATACTGTAGGAGGGAGGCTCAAAGCCCTGTCTAATGATACTGTAGGGGAGGCTCAAAGCCCTGTCTAATGATACTGTAGGAGGGAGGCTCAAAGCCCTGTCTAATGATACTGTAGGAGGGAGGCTCAAAGCCCTGTCTAATGATACTGTAGGAGGGAGGCTCAAAGCCCTGTCTAATGATACTGTAGGAGGGAGGCTCAAAGCCCTGTCTAATGATACTGTAGGGGGAGGCTCAAAGCCCTGTCTAATGATACTGTAGGAGGGAGGCTCAAAGCCCTGTCTAATGATACTGTAGGGGAGGCTCAAAGCCCTGTCTAATGATACTGTAGGAGGGAGGCTCAAAGCCCTGTCTAATGAGACTGTAGGAGGGAGGCTCAAAGCCCTGTCTAATGATACTGTAGGAGGGAGGCTCAAAGCCCTGTCTAATGATACTGTAGGAGGGAGGCTCAAAGCCCTGTCTAATGATACTGTAGGGGAGGCTCAAAGCCCTGTCTAATGATACTGTAGGAGGGAGGCTCAAAGCCCTGTCTAATGGTACTGTAGCAGGGAGGCTCAAAGCCCTGTCTAATGATACTGTAGGGGGAGGCTGGAAGCTCTGTCTAATGATACTGTAGAAGGGAGGCTCAAAGCCCTGTCTAATGATACTGTAGGAGGGAGGCTGAAAGCCCTGTCTAATGATACTGTAGGAGGGAGGCTGAAAGCCCTGTCTAATGATACTGTAGAAGGGAGGCTCAAAGCCCTGTCTAATGATACTGTAGGGGGAGGCTCAAAGCCCTGTCTAATGATGCTGTAGGAGGGAGGCTGAAAGCCCTGTCTAATGATACTGTAGGAGGGAGGCTCAAAGCCCTGTCTAATGATACTGTAGGAGGGAGGCTGATTGCCCTGTCTAATGATACTGTAGGAGGGAGGCTCAAAGCCCTGTCTAATGATACTGTAGGAGGGAGGCTCAAAGCCCTGTCTAATGATACTGTAGGAGGGAGGCTTAAAGCCCTGTCTAATGATACTATAGGAGGGAGGCTGATTGCCCTGTCTAATGATACTGTAGGAGGGAGGCTCAAAGCCCTGTCTAATGATACTGTAGGGGGGAGGCTCAAAGCCCTGTCTAATGATACTGTAGGGGGAGGCTCAAAGCCCTGTCTAATGATACTGTAGGAGGGAGGCTTAAAGCCCTGTCTAATGATACTATAGGCGGGAGGCTGATTGCCCTGTCTAATGATACTGTAGGAAGGAGGCTCAAAGCCCTGTCTAATGATACTGTAGGAGGGAGGCTGAAAGCCCTGTCTAGTGATACTGTAGGAGGGAGGCTCAAAGCCCTAATGACAGCGTAGGAGAGTTTCTCAGTGTTAGAGCAAGCTCACCAGGGCTGGGCCAGGGCTGGATTGATCCTGTGAGTGGTGTGTTTACCAGGGAGGCAGCAACCCAACAGCTAGGAGAGGTGTGTGTGGAGTGGTGTGTACAGTATGTGTGTGTTTTGGGTGTGTGTGCCCCCAGTGTTGGATTGATAGTTCCCAGACAGGTCATTTATGACCCCTCAGTGTCTGGTAGAGAGGAGGGTGACACAACTTCCCCCACAGATGCACTGCTCAGGGGCTTGGCTTGGAAAGTCTCGGCTCACCTCAGCACATGTATTGTGAAAGACTGGGTTTCGTTTTTTTTCCTCACACAGCATTACTCTGACCTCCATCTCACAACATTACTCTGACCTCCATCTCACAACATTACTCTGACCTCCATCTCACAACATTACTCTGACCTCCATCTCACAGCATTACTCTGACCTCCATCTCACAACATTACTCTGACCTCCATCTCACAACATTACTCTGACCTCCATCTCACAACATTACTCTGACCTCCATCTCACAACATTACTCCGACCTCCGTCTCACAACATTACTCTGACCTCCATCTCACAGCATTACTCTGACCTCCATCTCACAACATTACTCTGACCTCCATCTCACAACATTACTCTGACCTCCATCTCACAACATTACTCTGACCTCCATCTCACAACATTACTCCGACCTCCGTCTCACAACATTACTCCGACCTCCATCTCACAACATTAGTCCGACCTCTATCTCACAACATTACTCTGACCTCTATCTCACAACATTACTCTGACCTCTATCTCACAACATTACTCTGACCTTTATCTCACAACATTACTCTGACCTCCATCTCACATCATTACTCCGACCTCCATCTCACATCATTACCCCGACCTCCATCTCACATCATTACTCCGACCTCCATCTCACATCATTACTCCGACCTCCATCTCACATCATTACTCCGACCTCCATCTCACAACATTACTCTGACCTCCATCTCACAACATTACCCCGACCTCCATCTCACATCATTACTCCGACCTCCATCTCACAACATTACTCTGACCTCCATCTCACAACATTACTCTGACCTCCATCTCAGACTCAGACTTGCTTTCCCTCGTCTTCCACTCTTAGTCCCCTCCTGTACTCTCTTTTCACCCATGACTGCATGGCCATGCACGACTCCAACACCATCACTAAGTTTGCCAACGTCAAGACAGTGGTAGGCCCGATCAACGACACAGATGAGACAGCCTATAGAGAAGAGGTCAGAGACCTGGCTGTATGGTACCAGAACAATAACCTCTCCCTCAATGTGAGCAAGACAAAGGAGCAAATTTTTTACTATAGGAAAAGGAGGGTCGAGCACGCCCCAATTCACATTGCTGGGTCTGTATTGGAGCAAGTTGAGAGCTTCAAGTTTCTTTGTGTCCCCATCACTAGGACCCATCATGGTTTAAACACACCAAGACAGTCGTGAAGAGGGCACGGCAGTGTCTATTCCCCCTCAGGAGGCTGAAACGACTTGGCATGGGACCTCAGATCCTCAAAAAGTTCTACAGCTGCACCATTGAGAGCATCCCCATCGGCAGGGTAGCCTAGTGGTTAGAGCGTTGGACTAGTAACCGAAAGGTTGCAAGTTTGAATCCCCGAGCTGACAAGGTACAAATCTGTCGTTCTGCCCCTGAACAGGCAGTTAACCCACTGTTCCTACATTCCTAGGCCGTCATTGAAAATAAGAATTTGTTCTTAACTGACTTGCCTAGTAAAATAAAGGTAAAAAATAAATAAATAAAATCCAGACTTGTTGTGTCACCACTTGGTATTTCAACTGCTTGGCATCCTACTGCAAGGCACCATAGAGGGTAGTGTGTACGGCCCAGTACATCACTGGGGCCAAGTTTCCTTCCATCCAGGACCTCTATACCAGGTGGTGTTAGAGAAAGGCCCAAAAGATTGTCAAAATCTCCAGCTAACCAAGTCAACTCTTCTCTCTGCTATCACATGAGCGCCGAGTCAGGAACCAAAAGGCTCCTTAACTTGTTCTACCCCCGAGCTATAAGACTGCTGAACAGCTAATCAAATGGATACCCGGACTATTTGCATTAGTCCCTTATTTTATTCATATTTATTCTTATGTCTTGCACCGGCTGAGTGTACACTCACTGGACTCTAACTACATACTCACACATGCTACACTGACACTCCAGCACACACACGCGCGCATACCTACGTACACACACACAAAACACACACACATGCATATTGAGCCACACACACACTCACACACAAGATGGCGTCGACAGACATGGAAGCTCTGCTTTGCAGTATTTCTTTTTTTTGTGTTATTTCTTACATTATTGCCCAGAACGTTTTTTGTGTTATTGCATACAGACAGAAATAACTTTGGATATCAGAGCGATGGTAACTCACCAGCATTATGACCATGAATACGACTTTCCCAAATTGAATCCTTTGTTCATAACCCCCAGGGCAATTGAATCTATCCCAGAGGCTGCTCCAAGATGCCGCTGGCTGAGAAGAGGTATTTGGAGTGGACTTCTAGTTTGACTCAGGAGGTGTGCCCACCATCCACCGCTTCCGAGTATTTTACTCGCCGATGTTCAGTCCTTGGACAATAGAGTAGACGAGTTCAGGGCGAGGATCTCCTTCCAGAGAGACATCAGGGACTGTAACATACTCTGTTTCACGGAATCATGGCTCTCTCCTGATATACTGTTCCTGTCCATACAGCAAGCTGGTTTCTCAGAACATCACGCAGACAGGAATAAAGAACTCTCTGGGAAGAAGAAAGGTGTGGTGTATTTTTCATGATTATCTACTCATGGTGTGATTGTAATAACGTACAGGAAGTCCTTTTGTTCACCTGACCTAGAATATCTCACAATGAAATGTCGACCGTATTACCTCCCAAGATCATTCTATTCGGTTATAGTAACAGCAGTGTATTTTCCCCCTCAAGCCGATACCACGACTGCCCTCAAGGAACTACACTGGACTTTGTGCAAACTGGAAACCAGTTTGGATATATGACAGTATGGATATATGACAGTATGGATATATGACAGTATGGATATATGACATATGACAGTATGGATATATGACAGTATGGATATATGACATATGACAGTATGGATATATGACAGTATGGATATATGACAGATGACAGTATGGATATATGACAGATGACAGTATGGATATATGACAGTATGGATATATGACAGATGACAGTATGGATATATGACAGTATGGATATATGACAGATGACAGTATGGATATATGACAGATGACAGTATGGATATATTACATGACAGTATGGATATATGACAGTATGGATATATGACAGTATGGATATATGACAGTTTGGATATATGACAGTTTGGATATATGACAGTATGGATATATGACAGTTTGGATATATGACAGTATGGATATATGACAGTTTGGATATATGACAGTATGGATATATGACAGTATGGATATATGACAGTATGGATATGGATATATGACAGTATGGATATATGACAGTATGGATATATGACAGTATTGATATATGACAGTATGGATATATGACAGTATTGATATATGACAGTATGGATATATGACAGTATTGATATATGACAGTATGGATATATGACAGTATGGATATATGACAGTATTGATATATGACAGTATGGATATATGACAGCAAAAGTGTGAACCACTGCATTTAACCACTTCAAGGTGACTGGGAATATGGTTGAATACAAACAGTGTAGTTATTCCCTCCATAAGGCAATCAAACAGGCAAAACGTCAGTACAGAGACAAAGTGGAGTCGCAATTCAACGGCTCAGACACGATACGTATTTGGCAGGGTCTACAGACAATCATGGATTACAAAGAGAAAACCAGCTGCGTTGTGGACACCGACGTCTTACTCTCAGACAAGCTGAACACCTTCTTCACCCACTTTGAGGGCAACACAGTGCCTCTGACGTGGACAGCTCCCAAGGACTGTGGGCTGTCGTTCTCCTTGACCAACGTGAGAAAGACATTTAAGAAAGTTAACCCTTGCAAGGCTGCCGGCCCCGACGGCATACCTAGTCACGTCCTCAGGTCATGGCCAGACCAGCTGACTGGAGTGTTTACGGACATATTCAATATCTTCCTATCCCAGTCTGCTGTTCCCATTTGCTTCAAGATGGCCACCATTGTTCCTGTCTGTTCACACTGCTATGCTTTATCTTGGCCAGGTCGCAGTTGCAAATGAGAACTTGTTCTCAACTGGCCTACCTGGTTAAATAAAGGTGAAATAAAAAAAATAAAAAATAAAAATCAAAGAGAGACAAAGGTAACTGAACTAAATGACTATCTTCCCATAGCACTCACTTCTGTCACCATAAACTGCTTCGAGAGGCAAGTTAAGGATCATATCACCTCCACCTTACCTGACACCCTAGACTCAATTTCAATTTTGATCGCCCCCCCCCAATAGATTCACAGACGATGCAATCACCATTGCACTGCACAATGCCCTATCAAATCTGGACAAACTGAATATCTATGTACGATTACTATTCACTGACTGTAGCTCAGCCTTCAACAGCATAGTACCCTCCCAGCTCATCATTAAGCTTGAGGCCCTGGGTCTTAACCTCGCCCTGTGCAATTGGGTCCTGGAATTTTACGGGCCGCCCCCAGGTGGTGAAGGTAGGAAACAACATCTCCACTTCTCTGATCTTCAACACTTGGGCCCCACAAGGGTGCGTGCTCAGCCCCTCCTGTACTCACTGTTCACCCATGACTGCGTGACCATGCACGCCTCCAACTCAATCGTCAATTTTGCAGACGATACAACAGTGGTAGGCCTGATTTTCAACAAAGATGAGACAGCCTACAGGGAGGAGGTAAGGGCCCTGGCGGAGTGGTACCAGGGAAATAACCTCTCCCTCAACGTCAACAAAATGAAGGAGCTGATCGTGGACTTCAGGAGACAACAGAGGGAGCACGCCCCTATTCACATCGACGGGACCACAGTGGAGAACATGAAAAGCTTCAAGTTCCTCTGCGTAGACATCATTGACAACCTGAAATTATCCACCCACACAGACAGTGTGGTGAAGAAGGTGCAACAGTGTCTCTTCAACCTCAGGAGGCTGAGGAAATTTGGCTTGGCCCCTAAGGCCCTCACAAACTTTTACAGATGTACTGTTGAGAACATCCTATCCTACATCCTCCTCTCTGTTTATTATCTATGCTTAGTCCCTTATCCCCTACCTACATCCTCCTCTCTGTTTATGATCTATGCTTAGTCCCTTTTCCCCTACCTACATCCTCCTCTCTGTTTATTATCTATGTTTAGTCCCTTTTCCCCTACCTACATCCTCCTCTCTGTTTATTATCTATGCTTTGTCCCTTATCCCCTACCTACATCCTCCTCTCTGTTTATTATCTATGTTTAGTCCCTTTTCCCCTACCTACATCCTCCTCTCTGTTTATTATCTATGCTTAGTACCTTTTCCCCTACCTACATCCTCCTCTCTGTTTATTATCTATGCTTAGTGCCTTATCCCCTACCTACATCCTCCTCTCTGTTTATTATCTATGCTTAGTCCCCTTTCCCCTACCTACATCCTCCTCTCTGTTTATTATCTATGCTTAGTCCCCTTTCCCCTACCTACATCCTCCTCTCTGTTTATTATCTATGTTTAGTCCCTTTCCCCCTACCTACATCCTCCTCTCTGTTTATTATCTATGCTTAGTGCCTTATCCCCTACCTACATCCTCCTCTCTGTTTATTATCTATGCTTAGTCCCTTTTCCCCTACCTACATCCTCCTCTCTGTTTATTATCTATGTTTAGTCCCTTTTCCCCTACCTACATCCTCCTCTCTGTTTATTATCTATGCTTAGTCCCCTTTCCCCTACCTACATCCTCCTCTCTGTTTATTATCTATGTTTAGTCCCTTATCCCCTACCTACATCCTCCTATCTGTTTATGATCTATGCTTAGTCCCCTTTCCCCTACCTACATCCTCCTCTCTGTTTATGATCTATGCTTAGTCCCCTTTCCCCTACCTACATCCTCCTCTCTGTTTATTATCTATGTTTAGTCCCTTTTCCCCTACCTACATCCTCCTCTCTGTTTATTATCTATGCTTAGTCCCCTTTCCCCTACCTACATCCTCCTCTCTGTTTATTATCTATGTTTAGTCCCTTATCCCCTACCTACATCCTCCTATCTGTTTATTATCTATGTTTAGTCCCTTTTCCCCTACCTACATCCTCCTCTCTGTTTATTATCTATGCTTAGTCCCTTTTCCCCTACCTACATCCTCCTCTCTGTTTATTATCTATGTTTAGTCCCTTTTCCCCTACCTACATCCTCCTCTCTGTTTATTATCTATGCTTAGTCCCTTTTCCCCTACCTACATCCTCCTCTCTGTTTATTATCTATGTTTAGTCCCCTTTCCCCTACCTACATCCTCCTCTCTGTTTATTATCTATGCTTAGTCCCTTTTCCCCTACCTACATCCTCCTCTCTGTTTATTATCTATGTTTAGTCCCCTTTCCCCTACCTACATCCTCCTCTCTGTTTATTATCTATGTTTAGTCCCTTTTCCCCTACCTACATCCTCCTCTCTGTTTATTATCTATGCTTAGTCCCCTTTCCCCTACCTACATCCTCCTCTCTGTTTATTATCTATGTTTAGTCCCTTATCCCCTACCTACATCCTCCTATCTGTTTATGATCTATGCTTAGTCCCCTTTCCCCTACCTACATCCTCCTCTCTGTTTATGATCTATGCTTAGTCCCCTTTCCCCTACCTACATCCTCCTCTCTGTTTATTATCTATGCTTAGTCCCTTTTCCCCTACCTACATCCTCCTCTCTGTTTATGATCTATGTTTAGTCCCTTTCCCCCTACCTACATCCTCCTCTCTGTTTATTATCTATGTTTAGTCCCCTTTCCCCTACCTACATCCTCCTCTCTGTTTATTATCTATGCTTAGTCCCTTATCCCCTACCTACATCCTCCTCTCTGTTTATTATCTATGTTTAGTCCCTTATCCCCTACCTACATCCTCCTCTCTGTTTATTATCTATGTTTAGTCCCTTTTCCCCTACCTACATCCTCCTCTCTGTTTATTATCTATGTTTAGTCCCTTTCCCCTACTTACATCCTCCTCTCTGTTTATGATCTATGCTTAGTCCCCTTTCCCCTACCTACATCCTCCTCTCTGTTTATGATCTATGCTTAGTCCCCTTTCCCCTACCTACATCCTCCTCTCTGTTTATTATCTATGCTTAGTCCCCTTTCCCCTACCTACATCCTCCTCTCTGTTTATTATCTATGCTTAGTCCCCTTTCCCCTACCTACATCCTCCTCTCTGTTTATGATCTATGTTTAGTCCCTTTCCCCCTACCTACATCCTCCTCTCTGTTTATTATCTATGCTTAGTCCCCTTTCCCCTACCTACATCCTCCTCTCTGTTTATTATCTATGCTTAGTGCCTTATCCCCTACCTACATCCTCCTCTCTGTTTATTATCTATGTTTAGTCCCCTTTCCCCTACCTACATCCTCCTCTCTGTTTATTATCTATGTTTAGTCCCTTTTCCCCTACCTACATCCTCCTCTCTGTTTATTATCTATGCTTAGTCCCCTTTCCCCTACCTACATCCTCCTCTCTGTTTATTATCTATGTTTAGTCCCTTATCCCCTACCTACATCCTCCTATCTGTTTATGATCTATGCTTAGTCCCCTTTCCCCTACCTACATCCTCCTCTCTGTTTATGATCTATGCTTAGTCCCCTTTCCCCTACCTACATCCTCCTCTCTGTTTATTATCTATGCTTAGTCCCTTTTCCCCTACCTACATCCTCCTCTCTGTTTATGATCTATGTTTAGTCCCTTTCCCCCTACCTACATCCTCCTCTCTGTTTATTATCTATGTTTAGTCCCCTTTCCCCTACCTACATCCTCCTCTCTGTTTATTATCTATGTTTAGTCCCTTATCCCCTACCTACATCCTCCTCTCTGTTTATTATCTATGTTTAGTCCCTTTTCCCCTACCTACATCCTCCTCTCTGTTTATTATCTATGTTTAGTCCCTTTTCCCTACTTACATCCTCCTCTCTGTTTATTATCTATGCTTAGTCCCCTTTCCCTACCTACATCCTCCTCTCTGTTTATGATCTATGTTAGTCCCCTTTCCCCTACCTACATCCTCCTCTCTGTTTATTATCTATGCTTAGTCCCCTTTCCCCTACCTACATCCTCCTCTCTGTTTATGATCTATGCTTAGTCCCCTTTCCCCTACCTACATCCTCCTCTCTGTTTATTATCTATGTTTAGTCCCTTTTCCCCTACCTACATCCTCCTCTCTGTTTATTATCTATGTTTAGTCCCTTTTCCCCTACCTACATCCTCCTCTCTGTTTATTATCTATGTTTAGTCCCCTTTCCCCTACCTACATCCTCCTCTCTGTTTATTATCTATGTTTAGTCCCTTTCCCCTACCTACATCCTCCTCTCTGTTTATTATCTATGTTTAGTCCCCTTTCCCCTACCTACATCCTCCTCTCTGTTTATGATCTATGTTTAGTCCCTTTCCCCTACCTACATCCTCCTCTCTGTTTATTATCTATGCTTAGTCCCTTTTCCCCTACCTACATCCTCCTCTCTGTTTATGATCTATGCTTAGTCCCCTTTCCCCTACCTACATCCTCCTCTCTGTTTATTATCTATGCTTAGTCCCCTTTCCCCTACCTACATCCTCCTCTCTGTTTATTATCTATGCTTAGTCCCCTTTCCCCTACCTACATCCTCCTCTCTGTTTATGATCTATGTTTAGTCCCTTTCCCCTACCTACATCCTCCTCTCTGTTTATTATCTATGCTTAGTCCCCTTTCCCCTACCTACATCCTCCTCTCTGTTTATTATCTATGTTTAGTCCCTTTTCCCCTACCTACATCCTCCTCTCTGTTTATTATCTATGCTTAGTCCCCTTTCCCCTACCTACATCCTCCTCTCTGTTTATTATCTATGTTTAGTCCCTTTTCCCCTACCTACATCCTCCTCTCTGTTTATGATCTATGTTTAGTCCCCTTTCCCCTACCTACATCCTCCTCTCTGTTTATTATCTATGTTTAGTCCCCTTTCCCCTACCTACATCCTCCTCTCTGTTTATGATCTATGCTTAGTCCCCTTTCCCCTACCTACATCCTCCTCTCTGTTTATGATCTATGTTTAGTCCCTTTCCCCCTACCTACATCCTCCTCTCTGTTTATTATCTATGTTTAGTCCCTTTTCCCCTACCTACATCCTCCTCTCTGTTTATTATCTATGTTTAGTCCCTTTTCCCCTACCTACATCCTTCTCTCTGTTTATTATCTATGCTTAGTACCTTTTCCCCTACCTACATCCTCCTCTCTGTTTATTATCTATGCTTAGTCCCTTTTCCCCTACCTACATCCTCCTCTCTGTTTATTATCTATGCTTAGTCCATTTTCCCCTACCTATATGTGCATATTATCTCAATTACCTTGACTAACCTGTACCCCCATACATTTACTCGGTACCTGTACCCCTTGTGTATAGCCTCGTTATTGTTATTTTATTGTGTTATTATTTTGACTTTAGTTTATTTAGCAACTTTTTCTTACTTACTTTTTAAAAGCTCTGGGCTCGGAAGTAAGTGTTTCACGGTAAGGTCTACACCTTTTGACAAATACAATTTGATTTGATATCTCAAATGCTGTCTCTCTTTTTACCGCTCTCTCTGTCTCTCTCTCTACCTCTCTCTCACTCTACCTCTTTCTCTCTGTCTTCCTCTCTCTCTCTGTCTTTCTCTCTAATTCCCTCTCCACCTCTCTATGTTACCCTCTCTCTGTGTGTCACAGCAGTGAGCTGGGGGCTCAGTCTCACCAGCAATCATTTACAGAGCCAAGCTGTGAAATCAATCTCACCGAGGGCCCTGCTTGTGTAGTGAATTCGGGGGACTGAAGATTTATTTCAAGGGCTTTTTGGTGAAACATAGGACCTCATTGAAACAAAGAATGTAGGCTTATAGTACATTATCATTTATCATGTGTTGATTCCCCCTGCCCAGGTTTATTGACAGGACAAGACCGCTTCATTTGAGCTGCAATAAACATCCAATATCAGGATCTGTCCATCCATTTCTGTGTCAGTCTCACTAATTCTCCCAAGAGAGGGGAGCACTGTAGTGGGCTATAGGCAGGGGCTAGCCAGGGGCCAGCCAGGGGCTAGGCAGGGCACAGTCAGAGGCCAGCCAGGGACCAGCCAGGGGCTAGGCAGGGGCTAGCCAGGGACCAGCCAGAGGCCAGCCAGGGACTAGCCAGGGCACAGCCAGGGGCTAGCCAGGGACCAGCCAGGGACCAGCCAGGGGCCAGCCAGGGGCCAGCCAGGGGCTAGGCAGGGGCTAGCCAGGGACCAGCCAGAGGCCAGCCAGGGACTAGCCAGGGCACAGCCAGGGGCCAGCCAGGGACCAGCCAGGGGCCAGCCAGGGGCTAGGCAGGGGCTAGCCAGGGACCAGCCAGAGGCCAGCCAGGGACTAGCCAGGGCACAGCCAGGGGCTAGCCAGGGACCAGCCAGGGACCAGCCAGGGGCCAGCCAGGGGCCATCCAGGGGCCATCCAGGAGCGATGGGCTGGGGTGGAAGTGTTAAATGAGACAGGCAGGGTGGTTGACTGA
>NC_088409.1:86614756-86622256 GCF_034236695.1 Oncorhynchus nerka | reverse complement strand
GATGTACTGTGTGTTTTCTGTTGTGTTATGGTGGCAGCTCCATACCGGGCCAGCTCCATTAGGTTTAATGAAGGGAGAGAGGCCATAGGGGCCAATAGAGGCCAGAGGTGACTAGGGTGGCCAGTGCCCCAGCGCTCCCCAGTGCCCCAGTGCTCCCCAGAGCTCCCAGGTTCAGTAATAATTAGCCAGGCTGGATCCTGGAGGCTCTTTAAAATGGGGATAGGTCAGCTCATTCTCCTTCCACCAGAACAAATCTTCGACCAGAGCAGCCTTTTAAATGTGCTCAGTGGCCCCCAACAAAACACCTCCATAAAACACATTGCAATATCCAATCTCCCTGGGCACAACCATTAGTCATGGTGAGGTTTTTTTCTGTTTGTGTGAATATTTCTGAAACTACCGATTGATGACTGTGTCTGCAGAGCAATTCCACCATCATTCCATGAGAGCGTTTTCAGAGTCATAATCCCCTCATTACGCATGTACAATATAGTTCACCATATTTAGAAACCTATTTACCTAACTAATAATAATTGATAGTGTCAAAGCGTGCGCTATCCAGGGAATGGCTAATGAGACAAAAGAAAGGGGGAGCGTGGTGTCTCTGACTCCTCTCATGGATCACGGTTCTAACTTTGATGTATTGGGTTAAGTGCTGGGGAGACTTCTTGTTTTGCATTTATGATCATTAGCACCACGATGAGCTGAATACTGAGGAGCTGTGGGGGAGGGGTAGAGGTAGGGGTAGGGGTAGAGGTAGGGGTAGAGGTAGGGCTAGAGGTAGGGCTAGAGATAGAGGTAGAGGTAGAGGTAGGGGTAGAGGTAGGGGTAGCTGTAGAGGTAGAGGTAGATATAGGGGTAGAGGTAGATATAGGGGTAGAGGTAGGGGGTAGAGGTAGGGGTGGAGGTCGAGGTGAGGGATGGAGGGGCGTTGCTAATGGTTTTCATTCTTACTCCAGAGAAGACGGCTTGCTATGTTTGTATAAACATGTTAGAAAAGTAACATGAGAAATTAATGTATGATAAACATCATGTTGATTATACAACACAAAACAACTACAGTGTCATTAATTGGCCAGTGCAATTATGTCGAGATTGTGGCTCTGGCCTGTGTCCTGCACTTAACCTTGCATACGGAAATGAGGAGGAAAACATGATTCTGAAAAGTAAAGGCTGAGTTTTCTGAAATGGAGTGGTTGATTGTCCTCTCCCTGACAGCATCCTGCAGCTGTCACTTCAGTCCCTCCTCTGAATCTCTCTCTTCGCTGCATGTCTTTTTAACTCGTCTTCGTCAGGCTCTTTCTCCACATTTATCTCCAGTCTCCCATAATATTCAGACAGCGATGTCTTGTATGGCTATTATTGGAAATGGGGGTTGTCTTCAGAAGATGGCACAAACGTGTTGAGTGGTCCCTAGGGCTCCATTTCATATCAAGGTTAACTCAAAGTGATTAGGATAAACAGCAGCCTAGTTGCCATGGGGATGAGTGAGGAGAGCTGGTGCTGTAGTATGGAGGAGCTTGATAAGCCTGCTGTGTGAGACTGGGACCTGATGTGTCTGTATCACTGTTTACACCAAGGCTAATCACGCTGCTCATAACCTGTACATAGTAGGTAGGGGTCAGCGTTAATAGGCTGTATTTTGGTTCGTTATTGATAACATTATGACGTAAGCAAACACATAGTCCTTACACAATCAAAGAGTAATTAAAACATATGTGAATATTAATACATTTAATGAAATGACCAGTCAAATGATACATTCTATCAACTCATCAACTTGGAGAGACATGATATGGATCTATGTGGTGCGTAATGTAAAAGTCAAAAGATCATTAACATGATAATTGTGCATGGATGATGTTAATACACTGCTGGACTTTGGTAGCAATCGTACTGTATGTACAGTAGAATGTGGTTAACAACTAACCATCTATTGTTGCTATGATACTGTTGTTGCTATGATACTTTTCATATAGTGCTCCCGAGTAGCGCAGATGCATCACTACAGACCCTGGTTTGATTCCAGGCTGTATCACAACCGGCCGTGATTGGGAGTCCCATAAGGCGGCGCACAATTGACCCAGCATTGTCTGAGTTAGGGTTTGGCCAGGGTAGGCCGTCATTGTAAATAAGAATTTGTTCTTAACTGACTTGCCTAGTTAAATAAAAGTTAAATCAAATATAAAATAGGAGCAGCCGGCTCGGGATCAGAGTCAGGAAACGGTCTATCATCCCTGTCTCTGAGACATGCCTCTAACCCAGAGATTTGTCATCCTCCACCTATTTACAGTGACAGATTCAGTTATGTGTAATCTGAACATCAGAATAAATAGGTTATCAGCGGTGGAAAAAGTACCATATTATCATACTTGAGTAAAAGTAATAATAGAAAATGACTCAAGTAAAAGTGAAAGTCACCTAGTAAAATACTATTTGAGAAAAAAATCTAAAAGTGGTTTTAAATATATTTAGGTATTGATTGTAAATATAAGTGCAAAAATATACTTAAGTATCAAAAGTAAATGTTGAAATAATTTGAAATGAATTATATATAATAAACAAGAAGGCAAAATGTGTAATTTTTAAAAATGTATTGTATGGAGTGCACCAGGGCCCAGGGGCACACTCCACCACTCAGACATTATTTATAAACAAAGCATTTGTGGTTATTGAGTCCGCCAGAACACAGGCAGTAGGGATGACCAGGAATGTTCTCTTGAAAAGTGTGTGAATTGGGCCATTTTCCTGTCCTGCTAAGCATAACGAGCACTTTGGGTGTCCGGGAAAATGTACGGGGTAAAAAGTACATTATTTACTTTAGGAATATAGCTAAGAAAAAGTTGTTGTGAAAAAGTTGTGAAAAAGTTGTGAAAAATATAAATTGTAAAGTAAAGTACAAATACGCCAAAAAGCGACTTAAGTAGTCCTTTAAAGTACTTTAAAGCCCAGAATCTCAATCTACCGCTCCCCGGTATCATCCCAGTCTCCTCACCCCGGAGCCCTGGAGCCCAGTCCTCTCTGGTATCATCCCAGTCTCCCCACCCTGGAGCCCAGTCCTCCCTGGTATCATCGCAGTCTCCCCACCCTGGAGCCCTGGAACCCTCCCCAGTATCATCCCAGTCTCCCCACCCTGGAGCGCTGGAGCCCAGTCCTCCCTGGCATTATCGCAGTTTTCCCACCCTGGAGCCCTGGAGCCCTCCCCAGTATCATCCCAGTCTCCCCACCCTAGAGCCCAGTCCTCCCTGGTATCATCCCAGTCTCCCCACCCTGGAGCCCTGGAACCCTCCCCAGTATCATCCCAGTCTCCCCACCCTGGAGCTCAGTCCTCCCTGGTATCATCGCAGTCTCCCCACCCTGGAGCCCTGGAACCCTCCCCAGTATCATCCCAGTCTCCCCACCCTGGAGCCCAGTCCTCCCTGGTATCATCGCAGTCTCCCCACCCTGGGGCCCTGGAACCCTCCCCAGTATCATCCCAGTCTCCCCACCCTGGAGCCCAGTCCTCCCTGGTATCATCGCAGTCTCCCCACCCTGGAGCCCTGGAACCCTCCCCAGTATCATACCAGTCTCCCCACCCTGGAGCGCTGGAGCCCAGTCCTCCCTGGTATCATCGCAGTCTTCCCACCCTGGAGCCCTGGAACCCTCCCCAGTATCATCCCAGTCTCCCCACCCGGAGCCCAGTCCTCCCCGGTGACACCCATCCCTAGCAACACCCCAGCAACACACTAATTAATGAGCTCTAGAACCAGCCTATCATCACAGCCGCCCATTATCCACACAGCAACCATGATAATTTGACTTAGGTAAGCACTAATTTCACGTCATTTAAAAGGCAATTACAAAAAAATATAAAAAATCTGATAGGCAGAAGGATTAGGGGTAAATTGTGATACCACGAGGAGCCAGCCTTTATAGGGCATGGGTGTGTTGTGTTGTGGGCCAGGAGAGGCCTCCACTTGACAGGAAACATAATCACACTAATACCCCCACATTTGACATCTCCCACTGATGTGGTACATTTAATTAAAGTAGGAGGGGGTGTGACGAATGAACACCTAATTGGAAAGTACCTTTTGAACACTCTCTCCTTGCCCTAGACCCATATGTGTTGAGACATGGGGTCAATTAGATCGTAAAAAGAAAATCCTGGTTCAGAAATGTAATTTAGAAAAGTTGCATATATATATATCTGTAATGTTTCATGTAACTGGGTCATGTTGACTTTAAATGAAAAGCAATATTTAACAGATGTGTAATTTAATTGCTGCGTAGGCAATCTTTCTTGAAAATCCTGTATAATCTCGCAATCTTCTAAAGATAATGATATTGCGTTTGAATTAGCATGGTATAATGATGTCAGGATGGAATGTTCCAGTATGTGTTGTTGGTATCATCAAGAACACTTTAATCTTATGTCATGCAGTGTAGAAGTAAACAAAGGCATCATGAATAAATAATAAAGAGAAGCATCGTCAGATTATGATGTTCTTCACATTGAAATCAGATTAGTTAAAGTATTTTTGTTCAAATCTTATCATCTATACACATCTTTAGCGTACATATGTGTTAGCAATGTAACAATAGGCAGTGGGAGAGTCTTCTCTCTCACGCCAGAGGATCGGACTTCCTGATTACTATGGATGCAGTACACATTGCCTCCAGTAGATGGGGGATCCTAATTCCCTCCTCTTTGTATTCCTCTGACTCCCTGACAGGGGAGGTTTGCTAAAAACAGAAAACAATTGAGTAGGAGGCTGTCAGTACTGACGGAGCTTCCACAATACTTTTTAGCATACGCCTGCCTTGATGTGTTTAGAACGCAGACGTGTGAGAGCATTTTCCATCCAGCTCTACCTCACCTGCAGGGAGAGAAGGCAGGTTTCTGCCCACACCAATATTAGATATGTTGGGAAATATGGGTGGCTGGCCTATTTCTTCTGTTGTGGAACCATTAATGCTTCATCATCTGATTATGTTGAAGTTAATGAAAATGCTCATCTCCCATACTGAGAGAGAGAGAGAGAGAGAGAGAGAGAGAGAGAGAGAGAGAGAGAGAGGGAGAGAGAGAGAGAGAGAGAGAGAGAGAGAGGGAGACAGAGAGAGAGACAGAGAGAGAGAGGGAGAGAGACAGAGAGACAGAGAGAGAAAGAGAGAGAGAGAGACAGAGACAGAGACAGAGACAGAGACAGAGAGAGAGAGAGAGAGGCTAGCACCGTTGTAAATATCAAAATCAAGTAAAAATACATTTTAATAGTCACATTTAATAGTAGCAAGTAATTGAAGAGCAGCAGTAAAATAAGAATTGCGAGACTATATATATGGGGGAACTGGTACAGAGTCAATGTACGGGGGCACATAAAGTGGCTATGCATAAAGTGGCTATGCATAAAGTGGCTATGCATAGATGATAGCAACAGAGTAGCAGCGGTGTAAAAGGGGGGGAGCGGTGGGCAATGTAAATAGTCTGGGTAGCCAATTGATTAGATGTTCAGGAGTCTTATGGCTTGGGGGTAGAAGCTGTTTACAAGCCTCTTGGACCTAGACTTGGCGCTCCGGTACCGCTCACCATGCAGTAGCAGAAAGAACAGTCTATGACTAGGGTGGCTGGAGTCTTTGAAAATGATTAGGGCCTTCCTCTGACACCGCCTGGTTTAGAGGTCCTGGATGGCAGGAAGCTTGGCCCTGGTGATGTACTGGGCTGTACGCACTACCCTCTGTAGTGACTTGCGGTCGGGGGCCGAGCAATTGCCATACCAGGCAGTGATGCAACCATGCTCTCGATGGTGCAGCTGTAGAACCTTTTGAGGATCTGAGGACCCATGCCAAATCTTTTCAGTCTCCTGAGGGAGAATAGATTTGGTTGTGCCCTTTTCACAACTGTCTTGTTGTGCTTGGACCATGTTAGTTTGTTGGTGATGTGGACACCAAGGAACTTGAAGCTCTCAACCTGCTCCACTGCAACCCCGGCAATGAGAATGGGGGCGGACGCGGTCGTCTTTTTCCTGTAGTCCACAATCATCTCCTTTGTCTTGATCACGTTGAGGGAGAGGTTGTTGTCCTGCACCCATGGCCAGGTCTCTGACCTCCTCCTATAGGCTGTCTCGTCATTGTCTATGATCAGGGCTACCACTGTTGTGTCATCTGCAAACTTAATGAAAGTGTTGGAGTCATGCCTGGCCATGCAGTCATGAGTGAGCAGGGAGTACAGGAGGGGACTGAGCATGCACCCCTGAGGGGCCCCTGTGTTGAGCATCAGGGTGGCGGATGTGTTGTTACCTATCCTTACCACTTGGGGTCGGTCCGTCAGGAAGTCCAGGATCCAGTTCCAGAGTTTAATCCCAGGGTCCTTAGCTTATTGATGAGCTTTGAGGGCACTATAGTGTTGAACGATGAGCTGTAGTCAATGAATAGCATTCTCACATAGGTGTTCCTTTTGTCCAGGTGGGAAAGGGCAGTGTGGAGTGCAATAGAGATTGCATCATCTGTGTATGTTACAATATACAACCAAATACAACCCAAATGTATGTTTATTTATTATCCTTTTTGTACATTAACTATTTGCACATAATATGACATTAGTAATGTCTTTATTATTGTGGAACTTTAATAAAGTGTAATGTTACCTGTTAATTTCTATTGTTCATTTCACATTTGTTTATTATCTACTTCACTTGCTTTTGGCAATGTTAACATATGTTTCCCATGCCAATTAAGCCCTTAAATTGAATTGATTTGAATTGAGAGAGAGAGAGAATATATAAAGATCACCTTGAGACGAACTAAGCATGTCCTACCTATTTATTCCCCCTTTGACGTTGCTCTGCCAGGTAGTGGAAGTGACATCTCTTCCTATAGTAGGACTATTTGTGACCCACCTCCTTGACTCAGGCTTATGTAGCAACATTTTAAATTGTGTTTTTTTTATACGTATATACAGACGGAATACAAGTTTGTTATTAAGGAATATGAAAGTTCACATGTTCCAGAAGGCATTTCTGCCCCAAAAACGCATTTTACTTTCAAATGCGTCTCTTGTGAAGTAGTGACGTGTGACATACGCCAAGCTTCCTGAAATGGGTCACATGTGGGGAGATATTCATGGATGGTGGAGGTATTATTTTCTGTCCTAATTCAGCATTCTGTAGGTTACGGGGAAAGGGATTAGAATGGATCCCGTAAGGAAATAATGTAACTGCTTAACTCACTCTACTTACAGGCTTATAGTGCTATTCCTTAAAGTGTGTGGAGTTTTGGAAATGTAATCACTATTCTGGAAGTTCATGGATTATGCATGTTTTAAAGACTTGTTGTCTATGTTTCTGTCTCTGCCCAACAAGCTGTTTATTAATGCATCGGTATTTACATTAAGAATGTGTGTTTTTTCCTTCCCCTGTCTTTTCTACGGCCTGCCCCTCTCTCTGTGTGTGTGTGTGTGTGTGTGCGTGCGTGCGTGCGTGCGTGTGTGTGTGTGCGTGTGCGTGCGCATATGCGTGTGCGTGT